>NC_029787.2:7578541-7604530 GCF_000816755.2 Arachis ipaensis
TAACCATGAAATATCCGTTGGAGCTATTGTTAACCTATTACCATTGTAGTAATAATAAAATCTGGCTACCATTAGCACCAATGATCTCATAAAATTCATTTATGTAAGATCATTACTAAGCAATTGAATAAGGAGAAGAAAAAATAGTTGAGGCTACTTCGTGAATAAAAGGGATTGCCTTAAAACAACTTAATTGCCATTAATAATAAGGGGTTGCCAGATAACCTAGAAGAGGCTTCAATTTGAGGGGTGATTTAGTCATTTTATGGACAGATGAGTTGGGGTATCATATATCAATTATCAGCAAAAATGTGATGCTTTAAATATAAGAAACAAGCCAGTAGCCAATGGAAACTTCCCATGTTACAAATACTAATAATTCCAAATCAGAAAAATTATGATCATGCAAGAAGGGTCCATAAACAGTTCCCTTGTGAGAGTCAGCATGAAACATTTATGTCAGCCTTATTCAAATTTCATTATCCATCAAACAACAACTAAGTAAAACAAACAACAAAGCTCACTGCAAATAAAGCAAATAAACAAAGAGAACAGAATCTCTCTTCCTCTTTTTCCTTTCCAATGTGAAATTCCTCAGAGAGAAACCAAAAGCACAAGAAGGTTTATTTTCTTCTTGTGCTTGAAATCCACAAAGTAAAGGAAAGGAAAACTGGTTTTTAATCCAAAATCCCAGTTTGAGTTTGAATATGGTTCAAAGAAGGGTTCTCAGTAAGCTTGGTATTCAAGCTGATCATGTCATATCTGAGAAGAGCTTATCTTCTCCTCAACACCAAGATGGTAAGAGCAGAAAGAGTGACATCAATAAGAAAAGCAAAAACACAAGGTCAATTAAGCTTTTGGATTTTGAGGCTCCAACTCCAAGGAGGAGCTTATATCAACCAGGGAACCAACGGCCTCTTCGTGCTCCAACTGCAGCATCATCATCACTGCAAAAGCATAATAAGCCTTTGGTGAGAATAGATGGCTCTCCCAATTACATGAAGCCCACAAGCAGTTCTGTTGCAAGAAAGGAGAGTTTCCCGGTGAGTCTTCAAAACACTCCAACTGAAAAGAATTTGCCACAAAAATGTTCAAGAGCTAGCTCCATTTCTTGTATAAAACAAGAAAAGCCTTTGACTCGATCATCTAATTTGAATTTGGCAAGATCATTGACAAAGACTACTACTTTCAAATCCACCGCAGCGATTTTGCATGCAGATATGAATCCACCAGTGAGAGCTACTTGTTCTTCAACTTTGAAAGACTCTAGGTTCCCTGCATACCTCATGCTGAATCATGGGGCAAATAATGAATATGAGGGAACTTCAGTCACAGAAGTTTGCCCCTACAAATATTGCTCTCTCAATGGTCATTATCACACTCCTTTGTCTTCATTGAAGAGCTTTGTACCAGCAAAGAGGCGTATTCTGAAAACCCAGAAGAGTATGAAGCTGGAAAGTCTGAGCCCTCAAAGATTGAAGATGCAGTGTCAGACAGACAGCAGTGATATTGAGCAGAATGTCCTGGATGGAAAACATGCACATAATGAAGCTGATAAACGTAACCCAATAACGACTCCCTTGGCACAAAAAAGCGCGATGGATTTCTTTACTGAAATATCTGTTAAAATAAAGGAAGGAGCTGGTGACAGAGAAAACATTTACTCTGCGGAAGACCTTGAAGATCAAGATGACATGAAGTCTGTGACTGAAGAAGATGGCATCAAGTGTGTTATTCAAACTATAAATCATGATCTTCCCAAGTGTGAGATCAATCTTGAAGATGATTTCAAAGACTGGTTTACTGCTGCTGCAATTGAAGCAGATAACAAAGGGAGCTCTCCCCAAGAAACAAATGCCGTAGACGCAGATGAAAACCACTCAACTATCTGGTTTGGTGAAGAAATATATATGGGAAGCTATACCAAAGAAGTTAGCTATGATGGTGAACACATGCATAACATTGAAGTTGATGGTTGTCATTCCCAGGATACTGATAATGTTGAATTGGATGGTTCTAGTTCCCAGGATACCGATATACAGTGGAAGGAGGAGGAGCAGTTTTTTTCATTCGGCCATGGAGAAAACATTGATTCTTCTATCTTCACAAAGGAGGAAAGTGACTCAAACTTTGAGTCCTTATCAGAGCGCTCACGTGATGATTCTGTGACGTGGTTAGATGAAATACTTGGCAACCATCATACGGATATTCTGGTAGAAGGAACACTCAGAGAAGCCAGTGACGAAAAGAACACCTATTTTGAAGCAAAATCTCATGGCTCTAATTCTGTTTTGGAAGGCACATGTAAAAGCATGGAACTTGAGACTCAAGAAAATGATTACCTGTCCAATGGCATAAGTTATGATCAACTTCCTCCAACAGATGATGAAGCATTTCAGCACCTCACAGATGTAGAAGAAATAGTGAATGAAAACTCCATGAACAAAAATTTAAAGGCTGAGGATAGCTTTGAAGATAGCAACATAAAGCTAGAGAATAATGTTGAAGGAATTAGCGAAGACAACCAAATTCACCCATTTGAGGTGCCAGAAGAAATCAATATTGTTGTTCAGGACCATGAACTACTGGAGGAAGATCAAGGTAACACTAGTAAGTTCCAGTGCACAAGCTGTATAGGTGGTGAAGATCTTAACACGAGCAAGGAAACAAAGCACAAGAGAATAGAGAAAGATGATGAGCAGCTGAGAAAGATTAAACCGCGAAAACCAAATTTCCTCACCTTGGTTCCTGAACCAGAGCCAGAAAAGGTTAATCTGAAGCATCAAATTATGGATGACAGAAAAGATGCTGAGGAATGGATGCTTGATTTTGCACTCAGACAAGCTGTCACACAACTTGCTCCAGCTAGGAAGAGGAAAGTGGCTTTGCTTGTTGAAGCTTATGAAAAAGTAATGTCACTACCTAAATGTGAAAGCCACAATTCACCGTTTGCTCATGCAAGACCTATTCAAGCTTGTAGCTGATGTATGTTGCTGAGGTAAACCAAATAGGCCTTTTTTTATTTGGTATCATCTTTCAACAACACATGATTTCACAATTTAAAACCTTATTCGCCAACTACAAGCTAATAATTACATTGGGTATGCTTTTGAAGTTAAACAACTTGAAGTTCGATCTTGCATTCTTAAGCAGAGGAGTAAGACAACCAGGAAAAGAAATGATCAGGAGTGATCTGCAGCATTATTATTACGGTGAAGAACTCGGTTCTGAAGCTTGGAGACAATTCAAATTGCCAGGTTGCGAGAATGAGGCATGGCTCTTACATGGAGAGTGAAACAAAAATACTGGAATTTGTAGTTTCTACTAAGCTGCATGGAATTGGTTCACAAAAATTGTTCAATGTTGTTGAGTGTTTGCTTTTCCAAGCTGTGTTCGAAGCACTATTTATTTTTGTTTTTATGTTATCCCATAAATAATGGGCACTTATGCTCCTGAATCCTGAACTGTTGATTTCACAATGTATGTATCATTAAGAAGTATAACTAATTTATATGCTTTATATATTTTATTTTTATTTTATCTTTATCATCATCAAATACAAATTGGATTAGCTAATGGTCGTGTGTAACAAATGAATACAAGAAAAGGATCAAGTCTTTTGAGGCCTTGTAGCCAATAAAGAAACCATCATGAGTGCAATAAATTATAGCAGCACCTAGGTTTCGATAGTACCTGATTAATTAATTGATCTGAATAGGCTTACTATCAATATAAAATAAAAAAAAAGAAGAGAGAACAAGGAGGAGTCATATATGACTTCATGTAAGCATCATGATTGAATTCACTGGTTTGGGAACTAAATTGCCTGTATTTATTTTATGCGAAACATATAATAAATTTTACAATCATGCACATGGAAGATATCAAAATAACCTCATATCATCTAAGCTAAACAGCTTTAAACACCAGGTAGAACACCTATTTTGGCTCAGGTAAATGAATGTCCATGGTAGGTGTATCATGAATCAGAGATTCAAGTTGTTGGTGATAATTTCTCAAATGAGAAACATGTGAAGTTTGCCAGGGGCTAACCTTCACATCTTTGCTCTGTTCTAAAGCTTCTTTTGCTTTGATGTCTTCATGAAAGAATCTAAGGGCATCTGCTGTTGACACAGAATGCACAGATTCATGCATCCCATGGAGTTCATTACGTTTTTCTAGCTTTTCAACCAGCTTCTCTTCTAACTCATCTGGAAGATGCGCAAATGCACTTTACAGTGTCCAAATAAGCAAAAGAAATATTTTAAAAAATAAATTAATGGGGAAGAAACATTATTGAACTCAATTTTACACAATATAAATCATCTCATTCTGAAAGAACAGAACGCATACCTCGTAACACCTCTTACAGCACCCCAGCTATAACCAGCAAGGACTGATTGTTTAAAACCAATATTGAACCCCTCCTGAGATGAAGCTTCCTTTCCTGCTATAAGACCTTCCCGATACCCGATCTATTAAAAATAAGCCAGAGAATGAAAAAGGGCAGCTGATCATTTCATAGAGTTAAGAAAATAGGAACAAAATAAGCAGAGTTTACTCAAGTTGTCAAAATACCGTGTGGAATTCATCATGCCTCCTTTGCCACTCTCTGTCCAAATCTAATGATTTATCCAACTTGTCATCAGAATCACCCCAAAAATCATCATCATCACATTCTAAAAGCATAATAGATAATTAGTACAAAGCACCAGCACCATGAGTTTATGCACAAACAAAATAACTTCTATGCCATAGAAAACAGATAAACCAACATCAATAATTTATATGATATCGACACTTCTATTGAAAAAAGCCATTGCCTATCTGACAATATCCTTCACTCATTACCATGATTGAGATGTGGAAGTTAGGATAATACAACGCACTGGCTAAACAAGAAATTCATACGAAATCATAGAATGGCATGAGTCATGGAGTGAAGTCAAGTCTAAACCAAACCATTTTTTGCATTTAGTAATAGAGTTTCCATGTCAACTCATCCACACTAAACCTTACCATGTAACTTATTTTCTTGATCATGAGCACTAGTTGATTTTAGTTCTGATTTTGAAAGTTCTAAGCTTTCAGCATAAAGTTCTTCAGCAAATTTACCCTCCATCTGCAAATAGAGAACAAAAAATAAAAAAGTAAATAAATAATTAGATAAAGTTAACACCAGAATATGATGGTTCTCCATTATATATATCAAATCACCAAACAACCCTTAACATTAGAATTTTTTTTCCAATTCAGTATATAATAAATATTAAGGAAATGAACCACTCCTAAAACTTAATCATGACAGGAACCATCAACTACAACTCAAAACAAAGACCAAAAAATAGTCCTGCTTTAGAACCATAATTTTGATGGCAAAATTTTTTTATTGGGATGTCCAAGGAAGAAAATCAAGCAAACATTATAATGTCACTGCGTCAGAAAATTGAAAAAGAAAAAGCTCTGTATGAGCTTATCAAAAGAAAAAAGAGAAGAGAAATCAAAAGCTCCTTACTTGAAACCCTTGAATGGTTGGAAAATTGAATTGATCAATTAAGCAATAGCAGTAATAATTAGAACAAACTCGATGAACGGGAGCTGCCACAAACAGAGCTGCAGCCACGAGCTGACAAAGTGACGAGGGCGACGCTGATGGCTACACTATTGGGCCAGTTTGGGTTTATCATTTGGGCCAATTTGGGTTTATCTGTTTTATCTGACCAATTGGACAAAGCTCAACCAAAGCCCAGAAGAGAAGCTTCTTACCTTACTCAACGATTTCAAGAAGCTACTTCCTCCTGACCAAAAAAAAGCTACTTCCTCCAATCGTTATCAGAACCGAACCGGTAATCAACCCGGTCATATGACCGGGTCACCGGGTTACTGGTTCAACCGGTGAATCACTGATTTATCCGGTTAATCCGGTCATAATTAAAAAAATATAAAATTATATAAATAAAATTAAAATAATGTCTTAAAACTTAAAATGCAAGTCTTTACAAACATTAATAATCTAATATCAAGTCTTAAACATAACTAATAATCTAAAAATAGATAATAAACTAATCTCTAGTACAAAATATGTTCTCAATTTAAATCAACAAGAACAAGTAAAAGATAACACAATCATTGATGCTGGCGTTTCTGATGGGGTTTGAGATGAAGACATTTTTTAAATTCTAGCAAAAGAAACCAAAAATATTTTCAGCAATAAAAGATTTACTTAAGTCAGTTTTTAAGTAACACAGCAACCACCACCATTCCACCAAAGTACAAACAGCAATTCAAAACAAGCACCAGCAACAAACAACAGCAGCTCTAAAAAACACAGCAACTCTAAAACACAGCAACCAGCAACAAACAACAACACTAAAAAACTAAATGCAACATCAGCAGCCACCAGATTCAAGTTCAACAATAATTCTAACTAAAGTAATAACCACCAGATTCAATAACAACTCTAAAAAATCAAATACAATAGTAATAACCACCAGATTCAATAACAATACTAACTAAAATATGCTCAGCTTCAACAACTCTAAAATTCAATTACAAATTTACAACAGTCAACAGCAACACCAGGTTCAGTATTCAACAATTCCAGTGAAAGACCAGGGTCAAAAACTTGAAGGGAGCTCACCTGGATAACTGGTTCCTAGACCGCGACCAAGAAGACGACCACCACCACCCGACTAACCCGAGGGAGCAGATTCAGAGCCAGAGATGCTGCTTGATTTCTGTCTTCTGTGAGCTTTCTGCCACCGACGAAGTGAACACAGGGCAGGAGCACGGGACCGCGACGACGACGAGGTGAGAGACTGATAGAGCGACGGGGTGAGGGCGTGAGGCCGTGACCGAGAGAGACCGATAGTGACAAGGTGAGTGGAGAGGCGACGAAGTGACGAGATGAGGGGAGAGACGATGGAGAGACGAAGTGAGGGCGAGGGTGAGCGACTGCCGAGTGCCGACGACGAAGGAGCAGAGAGACGAGGCTGGGGGTTCCACACTTCCCCTGGAATCAGACTGATTTCTCAATTCTCAGATTTGGCGCTATGGGGATTGGGGAGGGGGGAATAGCATTAGGGTTTCGTTGAAAGGGGAGAGAAGGGGGGAATCTGAAAGCCAAACGACGCCGTTTCTTTTTTTTTTTTTTTTTTAAAAGCACAATCCAGACCGGGTTGAATTAACCGGCCGAGTCACCGGTTTTAACGAAAACCCGTCGGGTCGAACTGAGTTTCACCGGATTCCATGTATAACCGGTTCGACGAGTAGTTCGATCCAATTAAATAACCGGATGACCGGATTTTCGATCGAACCAACCAGATCGAACCAGGTTTGATAACCATGCATTTTAATTAGTTCGGATACTAGGTTTCAAATTTACATCACCAGAGTGTGTGCCATCTGCCATGTAAGTTGTAAAAAACAAAAGACTATTAAAATATAATATAACCAAAGATACAGAGACTCAAATTCGAAATCTTTTAGATGAGTATAAAAAGATTATGTCATTTAAACTATAATTTATTGACACTTAGAGTTTAATTTGAATGCACATGTAAAACTATCTTGCACTTCCTATGTATGATGAATGCTAGACATGTATTCACTGTTGTGTTGGTTGGGTCAGCTATATTCATAACTATGTATTTTGGGAATTTAGAGACAGTTCCATATACCAAGAGAAGCCACTGGATTTTGTTATCTAAAGCCATGGTGAGGCAACTTGGGGAGGCTGAATTCGAGAAACAGAAGGCGAGTTTCAAGGGAGTGTGAGGATAAGGATGATATCAATGGAAATCATTGATACCTTGCAGAGAGGGTTGAGCAAGGAACAAGTTTGGAGTGATGTTGGTTATGTCACAGGGTTTGAAGGGGATACTGAGGAGACTTTGAAATCGTTGAGTAATTCTAGTGCTGATGGTAAGGCAGAAAGTGGTTGGCACAAGGAAGATGAAATCCTTGATGACAGTTGGGTTCAGCAAAGTAGAAAGAAAGGGCCAGCTACCTCGCATCTCGATGGATTGAATTGGGAGGTGCTTGTTGTCAATGATTCGGTTGTCAATGCCATTTTGCTACCTGGTGGTAAGATTGTTGTATACAACGGATTGTTAGAGCATTTTAAAAGTGACGCTGAGATTGCCACTATAATTGGACATGAGGTATAATTGTGCTTTGTTTTTTCAGTTTAGGGTTTAGGGTTTATTAATTCGTCTGAAAGATCTCTGTGCTGATTTGTCTGTGTTTTCTTCTTAATTAGGTTGGGCATGCTGTGGCCAGACACATCGCTGAAGGTTTGACGAAGAATAGCTTCTTTTTTCTTGAGGCTACCATTCTATCGTAATTTTCATGTGAGTTTTATCAAGTTAAGCATAGTTAATCGAATTTTTAACGATAATAAAAAGATATATAAAAAAAAAGGTCATGCAAAGCAGCAATGAAAACCGGGAAAGTTACAAGAAACAAACCAGTAAGCAACTACCATTCAAAGGAGGAGATTGGGCATACTATACGGAACACTGAATACCTTACCTCACTCCAAAGTTATCTATCGCTATCACCATTTCACTTTCAGTTTTTACTTTTTAGTGGGACAGAGATTCTTATCAGGTGCGACGCATCCCCACAGTAATCTAACATTCTTAACTCTTAACCTTCACGTTACCGTCACAAGCTTCGTATACTTTCTCTTCTCTCTCTTCGCTCTCCTCTTTTTGTTTCTCTCTCCGATATCGTCGGAGGAGGACGGTGGTGCTGACGACGCCTTAATCCGCCAGGTGGTTGGTGACGGCGACGGCGACGGCGACGCGCATTTGTTGGGAGCGGAGCATCACTTCGCCGCCTTCAAGCGGAGATTCGGGAAGGTGTATTCTACGCTGGAGGAGCACGATTACAGGTTCGCGGTGTTCAAGGCTAACATGCACCGCGCGAGAAGACACCAGAGGATGGACCCCTCGGCGGTTCACGGCGTCACGCGGTTCTCTGACATGACGGAATCTGAGTTCAGGAAGAACGTTTTGGGGCTGAGAGGGGTTAGGTTGCCATCTGATGCAAACAAAGCTCCTATTCTGCCAACAGCAGATCTTCCCTCCGATTTTGATTGGAGAGATCATGGAGCTGTTACCCCTGTCAAAAATCAGGTTCCTTCTTTTCTGTTATTATCTTGTTTTGGACATTAAATTGGTTTCATTATATATTTAGATATTGATTTAGTTGTTAGATTGATGGTAAATTGGTAATATATTATGTAACATAGGATTGCTGTGAGAAAAAGTCTATACTTGATACCTTAGCTTGTATTGAAATGTTAATTGTTGTTGTTGTTGTTGTGGGGGTTTAGGGTTCTTGTGGATCGTGTTGGAGTTTCAGCGCAACTGGGGCACTGGAAGGTGCTCATTATCTAGCTACCGGGGAACTTGTTAGTCTCAGTGAACAGCAGCTAGTTGATTGCGATCATGAGGTTTGTGGTTTAAGACGCAATTCTTATCGTTACGTGGATACTAATTGGTTAATTTCTAAAGAGGTTTAACTTTTATGAATATCCACTTAAATGAATGGTTATGGTAGTTTAGGTAACATTTAGATTTAGCATATATTGATGATCACTTACAAAGTCATGAGATATTACAGAATAATATTTAAACGAATTGGATGCTTAGATTAGTAACCGATACCGAGTTTCATATATATTTTTTATCTACAGCAGCTTTTTATTGCATAGCTTGTCTAAACTTGGATATACTCCTCCGTGCAGTGCGACCCAGATCAACCAGGTTCTTGTGACAAAGGGTGCAATGGTGGATTGATGAACAGCGCTTTTGAATACATCCTTAAATCCGGTGGGATCATGAGAGAGGAAGACTATCCTTATAAGGGTAGTGATCGTGGAACCTGCAAATTCAACAAGACAAAGATAGCAGCATCAGTAGCAAACTTCAGTGTAGTTTCACTTGATGAAGACCAGATTGCTGCCAATCTTGTTAAAAATGGCCCTCTTGCAGGTGATTACTACTTTCTACTAGTTACAATTTTCTTGGAACAACTTTTGTTTGACCGTGGCTAACATGTTGCAACTCTATGCTGAAATATGCAGTGGCTATAAATGCTGTATTTATGCAGACATATATTGGAGGGGTTTCATGCCCATACATATGTTCAAAGAGGTTGGATCATGGGGTGTTACTGGTGGGATATGGCTCTGGAGGCTATTCTCTGATTCGGATGAAGGAGAAACCATATTGGATCATCAAGAATTCATGGGGAGAAAATTGGGGAGAAAATGGATACTACAAGATTTGCCGTGGACGGAATATCTGTGGGGTGGACTCCTTGGTTTCAACTGTGGCAGCTGTTCATACCACTGCTCATTAGGATGTTTAACCTTGTCATTTGTCTGTACATAAATCCTGGTCTTAATTTGCTGTTTCTTTGTTTCATCCTTAGGACACGCATCATTGCCCGCATTTTAAAGTGGGGCTAGAAGTGCTATTTAGTATTTACTTTTTAAGATGTGCAATCTGATAAACAGTTTCTGGGAAACTCTTTCATGAACAATTAATTGGATACTTATTTTCCTTTGTAATGACAAATTGCAAATTAACAACGGGGTTTTGTGCTTTACTTTGTGTGTGAATTATAAACAAAATGATCAAAATTGTTTTCTTCAATCAAATTCGGAACATTTTAAAGAGCAATCACTATCTAGTAGTTGCTCCATTTGCTCATTTTAGTTTAACAAATGAACTTATAAACTCGGATCTAAGTCTAACCAAGCGAACATAATACCTTGCGAACCATATATATTTTGTGAATAGATGAGTGATTTGAAAGTGAAGATCTTAGTCATTAACCCTGGCCACTCCCTTTGATTCAATTTTCTAAACACATTATAAAGCCCCTCTCATATTCAATGGTAGATCTATGTTAAAAGTAAAATGCAAATTATACATTTATAATGTTAATGATGATTGTATATTGACTGTACCATTGAGATTACTGCCCCGGGGATGTTTTACTGATTGTAAAGTTTACGAAGCTCGTTCATCACGCCAAGCAAAATGTTAAATACAAGTGCACTTGGGAACCCAACAGAAATAGATTCTTGATTCTAATAAATCATTTTCCACATGCTTCAAATAAGATGTCAACATAAGGCTACTTGTTTTGGGGACAAAAAAATGAAATAGACATCAATATGTCATGATAAAATTATTATTACAGCCACGCCTGCCTAGCTCATCAACGTTGCTCCCCCTAATGGGGACAATTTATTCCCCTCACTCACTGGCATAAATAAGATACGAAAAGGTGTTTGAATAAAAAAAGCTACCAGGATTTCCACCATATACAATGCCGCATTTACCAGTCACTGACTATTGTCACAGCAAATGAAAGAATCAATACAGGTCCAAAGCAATATTACTCCCACGTTCATATATATGATTTTAAAGCATCACTCCTCCTCTTCATCTAGCAATGCAAACGAGAAGGGGTGGAACTTGTATCCATCACCCTCATAGAATTTGTTTTGGAACTCCACCCAATGAAGCCTTAGAGCATGCAAAAAGGCACTCAGGGTTTCCATGACGAGTAATACTCCGACAGTAGCAAATACAAAGACAACGATGCCCACTATCAGGATAATCACATTATTGTACCTGTAACATCAGAGCGCAATTGCCAGTCATTGTTGGCATCAGTATCATCACTCCAAGTCTCCAACCCAAAGTAATCATCTCATTAGACACACCAATAAGAAATAAAAATTCATAAAGTACATACCCCCAAGCCAGAACTAGAACTTTCTCATAGAATACACTTGATAACTCTGAATGGGCAAGACTGGACACAAAGGAGGAAAACATTAGTTAATGCATCACTATAGTTTCATATACGTATATATAAATATATCTAAAGATGCATAAATAGTAAATGCATCATACAAAGTTCCAACCATATAGCTTGTAGAAGTGAGCATTATTAATAGAACAAAAGCCTAAGTTACTAGTCATAAAAACAGCTATATGTTATGCTAGAGCACATTGGGTAGTGTATGATTGTTAAGAGAAATCTTATATCATGGAGACATACCTAAGGGCCCATAGACGAAGGTAAGAAGCTGTGTTAGAGACTGCTCCAAGTACAAACTCTATGGTGTGTATAAGTTGATGCACAAAGACTTCACTGAACTCAAACTCTTCATGACCATGAGAATCATGATTTGACTCCACTTGCAAGCTCTCCTCTGTGGTTTGAAGTGCTGTATATGATTCATCCCCATGCCTCTGAAGTAACAAAACTATTCGAGTCAGAACAAAGGTAAAAGTTCGATATGTAAAAAGAGAAGAGGCCTTATTCAAAAATAAGCATACAGCTTGGTGTTGACTCTTCAAAATAAATGGTTTTGGGAGCAGCATCCAGGGCACAGCAACAAGAGCCAGAAGCAAAAGCGTCATCTGGCAGGAATGGAACAAAGAATATAAGTGTTGTTCATAGACAAAAACAGGGTTTTCAAGAGAACAAGGGTTTGGAAGCTAAACAACCTGCAAATATTTCTGACCAACAAAGAGTTGGTTTTCACCCAAATCATCTGCTGGACTCAGGAACATGTAGATCATTATATGGTATAAATCAGCCTGAGAACCAGTGCACCACTTCACAATAATAAGCAGGGAGAGATAGCCAAATAAAGCATTGAGAAATATCATCTGGGGAATAAATTGGAACCTGAGAGTAAAATGGTGAAATAACAAAATTATATTCACTTTAAATTAATGAGCAAGTTCATGAGATAGAAAGATATTTATTAATCTGATTGCATATGCAAAGAATTGTTGAATACTTTATGGGAATTATATGTTAAAGAATACCATACGACTAGTCGACTACCCAAAACAAATGTTCACGTTCAAATATATATTAACATACCAGACATTTACATTGTTCCGAAAGAATAGGGCATTGCAATAGCTCATAATAATTCCAAGATTCATTTGAGCGACCCCAAGAAGAATTGACATTTTCATTTTCAACGAGTTTAGGAATGGTAATTCACTTCTGGTACCATGCCATACAGGATCCACACCAAATGGGTAAGTGTGGCGCACTTTTACCAGGCCTGATGTGGTAGCATCACTGCATAAAGAATAGGGAAAAGATAAGAACATAAAAGACGGTGAGTAAATTCCTAAAAGAAAAATGCACAATGTTAAACATTGTGCACCAGAGATTTTAATTACCTGCAAGAAAGGTCATGGCATGCATAAGCAGAGGGACCAAAGAGTTCAAATGGGACAGAAAAGAACTCATTATAGATCAAACCAGTGTAGATTGAAAAGAGTGCCATCAACATAATAACATATCGACCTCCAAAAGTCATTTCGGTGATATCATCAAGCTTCTGTTTTTTGACCCAGACATTTCATGTGAGAATACTCATGAACAAATAAATTGAAATCTATTTATACTAATGGAACAAAAACAATGCACATCATCAAGCAAAGTTCATGGAAAATGGTAATGTCTGTCTGAAATGTTCTTAGTGTACATTAAATTTTAATGACTTTCCATCATCTATTAAACTGCAAAAATGAAATTGCTGAAAGTTGCTAATAAAGAAAAACTTTGCAACCAAAAGAACCAGCATTTGAATACACCTCGATTAGAGAGGGTGAGGCCTGCCTCCTCCACTAACAAGAATGTCAGCTCAATTTTTCAAAAAATAACTGGAATGATATTTAGACAAGCTAGATAGCCAAATGTTCATTAATGCCCTAGCAATACTAGCTCTGTACAATATGAACATAGATTACTAACAAGGCCAAAACATGTTTCTGCATTCACGATGGAGAAAATATGTTTAACCATGTATAGTAATGCCCTAGCAATACTAGCCCTGTACAATAAGCTCACCATGCATAGCATAAGACAGGTAATCAGACATTTTACATAACGATGGAGAAAATATGTTTAACTATTCTTTCAGAAAAATATGAATTTTTGTACCATTTTTTCAAAGGAAAAAGTTTCAGGTAAACTAAAAGACTACCTGGCTAGAAAGTTTCTTCTCCCTGATTATGAAATAAAGGGCTGCAAGTAGCAAACATATTCCATGACCCCAATCACCAAACATTACGGCAAAAAGAAATGGAAATGTAACTATAGTATACACAGTGGGATTCGCTTCCTGATACTTAGCAACCCTGCAATAGCACAAAATTCAATGTGCAAAGTACTGAGATATTGCAAAATCCACCAACTCTATTATTGTTTTTAACATTCAATATCAAGTTTGATCAGTTTGTTTTGAAACTATAGAACTTCAAAAATAAAATGTATTGAATTTTAACTTCTGCATTTGAACTGTTTAGATAATATCAACTTTAAACATTCACATTCTAATAATAAATCTAATCTGATCCAGGTGTCACTATGTCTATTAGAGTTAATAGACTGAGGCTTGCTACTCTTGACTATTTCAGTATTCTTCTGATGTATTTAATACAACCTAGTGCGTCAATGCTATAGTTTTCAGGAGAACTGCAGGACAAATACTGATTAGAAGAAGAAGAATATAAGTAACAGAATGAGGCTTGCTACTGAGAAGAAGAAAAAGGAAGTTTAAACTCATTCATGTATCATGACTTGCAACTATAAATGTCATTTTGTTTGTATATTGATACTCTACAGAATATGCATACTACAAACCTATGATGATCATGCAATAAATATGTTTCACTTATTTTTATATACTATCTATCCCTCCACGCTCACAGGGATAACCGAACTAATGGATAATAATGGGAAGCAAAAAATTAGAGTGATGCTCACCCATATGAATCAATGATTCCTTGAAATGAAGACGTAACCTTGTTTGTGCGAAAGTATGTAGGTGGCATCTCCCTAGTTTGCAAAACTTGGAAAATAGTACCAACTTGAGAGTTAGAATCAATTGCTGCCCGCTCTAATGCATCTTGAATCTGAAAAACCACACCAGCATATTCCATAAATCAATTTTAGTAACCCACTAACCCTAAAGAAAGTATTAACTCTGCGTAGACCAAATGAGATCCATGATGGAATCACAATAACAATTTACCTGCTTTGTTGCAAAAATAGGACTCCACCCTTCAGCCACAAGACATTTTTTCGTCACATCAAGGCTCAGCATGTTCAAGGTATGGTAAACAGATTTTTCCTTCCTCACCTTCATGAGTTGAGAAAAATATAATCAACAGAAAGTAATCAGTAACACCAATAGAAGAAAATACTTTTTGAATAATTGGAAGATGAACACTGGCACTCAACCAAATACTTATAAAGAAAGCTTTTCCAGACAGTTATAAAAATTCATTTTTATTATGTTGCATAACACAGAACATGGTTAAGTTCAATATTTAACATACCAAAAGGTTCCATTGCTCAAATTGGGCACCAATAGTCTGTAGCAAACTTCCCCGGTGCAGCGATCCAGCATCTATAGTAGTCTTCAATTCTGAAAGTCTTCCTGAAACCTGCAGGTAGGTTTGTTAAAACTTGTTCAGGCATAGAGCAAAGAAATTACAGCATAGCTAATAAGCTGTACAATCAGATGACTGGCTTCTGTATCATCGAAAAAAACTAGAAAACAGCTGAGCTAGAATAACGTCCATCTGCCGGCAACTGTATGGATTAATTTCATTCTTGACTAGGTTTTTCTCCTCCTTTTTTTAATTTGAATGAATAAGAATAGGGTCAGAGCAATGGACTATGGACACCTGGTTAACTGATCTGCTGACACACAAATTGAAAATTCCAAATAACATGCTTATGTTAAAGTTGTGGTTTATATCACCACCCAATGCAATTACAAGTAAAGCACTCAACATAAGCATGTTTCTGGAAGACACCTTTGCGGGAAAAATTCTCAACTATGTTACAGTAATTACACAGATACATACTTAAATACTGTGACTGATCCTTACAGAAAACATCTTGAACCAATCATTTTCTTGGATATTCAGGGGACACAACAAAGGCTACTGTTCACTACTACAAGAATATATTTTCATGTAATTTAAGCAACCAAAAACCAGCAGCAATCTGATGTCAAGGAATACTGCTAGATAACATCTCCCACTCCACCAATTAGGTAAAGACAGGCCAATCCAACCATTTCATAGCAACCAATTTAAATTCACAAAAGCAAACCTCTTTAATCATTTGAGCTTGTTTTCCAAGTTCCTCAGCAAAAGGGTAACGATCAGCACCAAAGGCATCACATATTTTCAGAATCTTGGCTTTTGCTTTTTCACCAGCATAGAAGACAACAAAAACATTTTTCTCAGTCTGCAGGTCAAAGTAGGTAAGTCACTATAAGATTATATTCCAATGAGCACAAAGCATATTTATGAACGATCCCTCAGCTATGAATAAAAAGGTAACATACACATAGTTTCATGGATTTTATGTAAAGAGAAAAACATAAGCAAGACCTTTTCTCCAGAAACAGGATCTATGACAGGATCCTCAACAACAGACTGCCTCAGAAACACATTGCCTCTAGTAGCACGAAATAAAATTCTCTCAAATGCCTGGGACTTCTCCCTGGGAACAAGGCCAGCTAAAAACCCCAACTTAACTGGCTTCCCTGAATCACCCAGCAATTCCTTTGCACAAAAAAAAAAAAGGAGGAGCAATAACCAATCCATTAGAAAAAGGTTATTGTTGACATTAAATGAGAAAATAAGTTATATAAGAGCAGGTGAGAAATCTACTTGGTCCTGCAACAAAGGTGTTTCCATGGATTCCCCACTCAACTGGTGTGATTCATATTCTCTCTGTTGCTCTATGGCACGGCTCTGAGCTGACTGGAAAAACTCACCAGCCTGAAAAGGGAAATAAATATTTACTGATTGACCTGGGATCAAGATTGATCATCTAAATATAAAGAATACAAGAAAAATGAGAAGCTAATGCATTTTTCATATCTGGAAATAAGCAAATATATGTAACATCAAACAGCCCAGCAATCAGAAAAGTATTAACAATGTTTATTGATCAAAATGAGATTTGAAATCGCTTCAATCAATACATACAAATGCAGACTGTACCACATCAAATTATAATTATTTTGCAGATATTAATATTTTTCTATTTAACCTGCAGAAGCAAAAGCCTTGAAACATTATCAATTGTTTTTCCTTCCATCAAGCATATCCTACATTCATAATACTACACAGCAACTGCTTATATGTTATCTTCAGTAAATCAATTGAACAAAATGTTAAAATACTACACAGCAAATATTTTATTTTGCTCAACTTTAACACGGATCAGCTTTCTCGTTAAATGCTCTCTCTGCCGCAATTTTGATTATAAGCTTTTCAAAAAACAAGAATTAGACAATCCAAACATGTTCGATAGGTAAATCTGAAACTTTCATATATTCTAGTTTAACATTGATTTAAGATACTGATCCAATGCTATACTTTCATTTTCCCAAAAAATTAAGGAACCAAATAATTTACTTCAGTTATTTTCACTAACTATGCATCTTGAAAGAGTATATAATGGTTGTTACAGGCCATTAAAATGCACAAGCAGGCTATATGTATGAGGAAGAAGATAACTAACATAGTTCCTTAGATTATGCAATGTGAATGTAAGACACAAAATAGTCCACTTAAGAAGAAACAAAAAGGCACCTTCTGCAGCACGAGCTTATACTCCACAAGTTCATTGTAAGTGCGTTGCAACTTTTCACCATTTGCATTCATCTCAGTTAACTCGACTTCAATGTCTGTAAGTTTGACCTATTACAAGACATGGCAAGTGTTAACTTATTAAAAAATAAAAAATATAGAAAGGGGAAAACAACTTTGTAAACAAAACATATTCACGTACATCAAGATCATCAATGTTCAGATCAACATGTCCTAAGGAATTTTTTGGAGAAACACCAGCCTTCAACATTTGCTCCTTGAAGAAACGCAACTTACGAGCCATCTCTCCACATCTTTTTATCTTGATAAGCACAAATAGTTATCCCGACAAATCCCAAAACATATAATCAATACTTCGATCCTTTGCTTGATAATCAAAACAATACGATAAAACTTTCAACATAAAGTCACAGCAGTATTTAATGAATGGTTGGCTTGGGTCACGTGATTGCTAATTCATGTCCAAAGGGTTTTGTAGAGAAGCCAAATGGCAATGGAGAGAATGCCAGTTCAATAGGCCATAATTAACGACATCTTTTTAAACAACTATTGGGATTAACAATTTCTCCTTTATTATTTTTTTTCTTTTTTCATCAACATTCACTACAAACAAAGCGTTTTCAAGAAGCAGTGGCTTAAGAAAGCAGCAAACAAACACACCTGAGTCGCATAAGTCCGCTGAAAAGGGCTCTTCTCTGCATTGAGCTGAAAGAAAAGATTCAAAAGAACTCATTATGCTTCAATTTAGAGAAACTTAAAAACACGATTATTTAATTCACTGCTATCTACGATAGCAAATTTTACCCTAACTATTCTGCACAATCCTTTCAACTTGATCACACAGACACACACAAAAACTGTTCAACCTTTATGTAAAAACTATGATCGATACCTACATTCCAGTTGCTAACGAATTCTGAAGTAAAAAATTTTATTCACAAAGACTATGTTCGCCACTTAATTAGCTATAATTAAAGAAGCCTAGCAGGATACTGAAATCCAGTAATCTACCGAGTCTCACGAAAACGACAGAATAAGTTAAAAAGAATCAAGTGAGAGATAAGCGAATTGAGCACGATGAGAGTGAAGCAGAAGTCATTCTCAAACAGGAACTACAGCTTCCTCAGATCAACAAGCACACGCAAATCATCTTTCAAATAACAATCGAAAACGAAGGAAAGTAAAGAAAAACCTAATTATCAAAAGCTAGTAAACGAAACGGCGATCAAAGAGAGAATTGAAGTGAGAAGGGTTTATGAAAGAGAGAGAGAGAGAGAGTACGGACATCTTTGAACTGAAGGAGGCCAAGGTCGCCGAGGTAGGAGACAGTGCGATGAGCGGATTCGATGGGAATGATGAGCTGAACAAGCTGCATCGGCTCCGAGCGGAACAGATCCATCGGAGGGCAACAACCACCGCCACTCGCCACCTCTCCCATTCTTCACCCTGCGACTGCGAAGCTTCAAGAAAAACCGATCTCAGTCACGCAATTATTGTTGTGACCCTCTCAGGACTCAGAGAGAGATTTTCACCTTCTTTCTACCTCTAACCCCTTCTCTCTCTATAATCAGCTAAGCTTCTTCCTACACGTTCCTTTCCTGGTTAAAACTTGTGATTGATTGATTGTGTAATTTTCTCCCCTTTTTTTAAAAAAAAAAAAAATAATATTTGTGTTAAACTGGTACCAACAAAATTGTATAAATAAGTACGTAAAAAAAAGTGTATGCTAATTTCCATATAGGTAGTTGATTTCTAATATTTATATAGCATGATTGTATTTTTTTTTTATATGAAATAGAGTATGTATGTTTTACTATTTTTATAAATCATAGATTTTAAAAATTTTGAACTAAATATAAAGGTTTATTCGAAAATAAACAATTGTAATTGAGTTATATCAAAATTTTTGTTAAAAATCTATCGACCAATATCAATAAATTAGGTATGACTTAATTATAAATGTTCTTGTCACCAAAAAAAATTATAAATGTTCTTAAAAATAAAAAATAAAAGATGAATTTTTAAAGAAAAATTAGGGACCAACATAATAATTTTACCTATAAAAAGAATTAAAAATATAATTTTGAAAGGAGATGGAAATTAACTTTTAAAATTCGCTCATCACATGAAATACATCACAATCCAGAGCCCTGTTCATGGCACATGTCTACCATCTAAACCGCTGAATTTTTAATTAAACTCTCAAGTCTCGTCCATGCAATCAAAACAGATTTTAAGTATTTCGATTTTCGAATATCAGAGGGTCATGTTGTAACATCCACATCCAGACAACAAATTCGTTAAACCTAGCCAAATTAAACAACTGCTAAGGTAAAAAGCAGCTAAATTCATTTTGGTTTGGTTGACACATGAGCCACTAATTAATAGTCAATTGGGCTTTAATAAGAGAAATATTGCTGTTGCGAAACACTAACGATGGGACCAAAAATTTCTGCGGCTGTCACGGACAACGAAACTGCCTAGGCATTCGCAGTGAGACATTATGAAGTACGAGTATCCATTTGCTATCATTGGAACAACCAAACAACAAAACTCCAAGTAGACATTATGAAGTATGCAGGTCCTCTAATTCTACAAAAACACTGAAATAATGATATTCTTAGCACCAGAGCCATTAATTTTAGGTCTGTATCGGACTCACCATTCCACTTACAAGAAACTAATTTTACTCAAGTTATATTAGGCCCAAAAAAAAAACCAGAATGAAATGATTGAAATCCACTAAATACATTTACAGGGTACCAAATAACTAATTAACCGCCTATATAAATAACATCTACCACAGGTGCATGCATGGATAAACATAAAATGAAAAATACTACCAAAAAAAGTGGTTACAATTAATGCAAGATAGTGTGGACTGTGGACAATGTGCTTGTGACGACCAAGGTGAACACGTCAACCAGTAGGCCCCCTTAAATATCAAGAAAGGGACCACCGATACTTCTACCTTCATGATCTTTTAACGCTTTCACCATGCATGGTAACGAATCCTTCACTGGCGAGAGTAGCAACTGCATTCTTTAGCTGCATTATCAAGGATTATTAGACCCTATTAGTTCACTTATCGCTAGAGTCTAGAGATAGAACAAGCATAAACACATTTATTTTCTGAAGGGCAGGGGGGAAGGGCACACTTACATCAGTAAGTTGAACTTCACTGCCAGTGCTCTGTTTTAACTCTTCCAATAGCTGTAGGATATTTGAACTCATAAGAGCGACGTTGCAGAATTGAGACTAATTATATTTATTCTATATACATATGTCCATAGGCTAAGCAAAAGCAAGCATACCTCCAATAATCGCATGGATGGTCCCCCAATTTGCATCTTCTCCATGATTATGTTGCGGGTTGCTTGTACCATAGCTTCTCGTCTCATCCTTTCACTTGCCGAAACTCCAGTAGTAATAAGATCCATGTCGATAGTTCCTGGAAGGATAAAAGGCATGGCTAGTAAACACATTTGATCTTATTTTATTCTGGGTGGAATTTAGAAGAATCAGGCTTGTCAACGAAGCACAAAATACCAGTAGCGTGATCCGTTGCAGACTGCTGCATTGCAACTTCAAGAAGCCGAAATGCCTCCATTACATCACGCTTTTCAACCTGTATGCATTAGATTATTTAATTATTCGGTATAATTATTCCACCACATCATGAAGAAAGAAAGAAAATAAGAAACAGCAAGGTTAACTAACCCATTCTGCGAAGCGAATCCGGGCCAATGCTTCACTAAGGCGTATCAGACTCTCAAGCTGTCTTGGCGTTGCTGTTATCACCTGTTTAATTGATTGAGAAAACACCATACACAACAGAGAAACATGTAAAGAAATCAGCATCATTCCCTTGACTCTGCAATTGCAGCATACGTGGTGATTGGGAAATTTGCAGGGTATGAACAGTAAATATCAAATTACAGCAAATAAATAAATAGGCTAATTCTATGGTGCCTATCATTTGGTACTTAAATTTTGCCTAACTTGTCTTTTATAGCAAATTTTAAATATTTAAAAATTTTATTCATTTTTATACTTTTAAAATAAATATTAACTATTTTACTTTTGGCAATGGGTCACCAAAATTTTAGGCACAGCATACACCTAAATAAATATACTGAGAATGGAATCATATGAAAGAAGTGTGGGATTTCACCTTTTTGCTACTTCCAGGAAAGTTTCCTCTTCTTCTTATATCCACATAACCTCTAGTCAATTCTTCGGCAACTTCATCAGACAGCTGGGGGTGTATGTGCTTTCGGGCATAGCTCACATAATCAGTCAAGGTAGATATGTCCATCACATCTTGCTCCATGCTCTGTAAGAACAGAGACAGAACATTACAATTAAATAAAATCTCAGAAGTTTGGATCTTAGCCTTGAGCAAGATGATTGCAGGAATCTACTAGACCTCGGGATTCTCGAAGTGTAAGGAAACAATATGTTTGGCAAGTCGCCGGTCAGTCTGTTCATCAGCCTTGTCAAGAATTAAGTAAATTAAATCGAACCTGAAAAAATACATACCAACTCAATATAGCAACCACTCACACTGAATTGGCAGCAACTTATAAACAATTCAATAACATGATTGTTACACCTTTTGTCTTATTTTACATCATCACAAAGAATAGAAGCAACGCTAGAGTACTACACGGCTAATACTGTTAAGTTCCGCAGGTATCAAGAATTGCATAAACATGCTGCCAGGCCCATAATCTAGTTTACACGGCATGTGTAAAATCTAACCTGGACAAAAGAGTGGGAGGCAGGTGTATGTTGTCAATGACAGACAAGCGAGGATTATATCGTGACCCACTTGGATTTGCACAAGCCAACACGGAAGTCCTAGCATTGAGAGAAGCAATAATACCAGCCTTCGCTATAGAAACAGTTTGCTGTTCCATCACCTGGAGAGAAACAGATGTAATCGTCGTTTATAATTACAAGTACAGAGATGATGGTCTAGCAGGAACAGTGATACTATTTGCTCTCTTGCCGTACAGTGGAAAGAACAGAGTCATCACTAATACATAGTTAGCAAATGTATAGACAGAATGTAATCAACCTCATGTAACATGCTCCTTGCATTGTCAGACATTTTGTCAAATTCATCTATACAGCAAATACCTCGGTCACTCAAAACTAGGGCACCACTTTCAAGAACCTGAAGAATAAACAGAAATTACGTTCCAGTAATTTTAATGTACTTAAAATAGAAAAGATGATGCATTCATGACCCTTACAGTTTCCCCTGTTTCAGGGTCCTTGGTCACGTAAGCAGTCAATCCAACTGCAGAACTCCCCCTTCCACTAGTGTAAATGCCACGAGGAGATAGTTTGTGAATGTATTGAAGAAGCTGAGACTTGCTAGTACCAGGATCACCAACAAGAAGAATATTGATATCACCACGGAAGCTAGCACCAGATGCCAACTTCAAAGCATTGCCACCAAAAAGCTGTAACGAAATATAGAGTTATAGACTAGTATCCCCCCAAAAAACCAAACAATCAATATAATTTATTGCTAGAAAGATATCTAACCTGACAAAGAAGACCTTTTTTCACATCGTCTAGTTCCCAGATATTTGGTGCCAATGATTTTGTCAATCTTTCATATATATCTGGCTGTTTTGAGAGCTCTTTCAGTTGACCCACCTGTGACTCCAACAAGCATGCATATTAGCAATTAGACAAAGTAATCAGTCCATGGTTTCTGTACTAAATAGGTTAAAACTGTACCCTTTCTTCATCAAAGTGAACCTCTTCTGGATTTCTGCCCTCGCTATTGTCAATGTCCATAGCATCGTCTACCAGCATCCTTGACTTATCAGTCTTCTTTATGTGAAGACAATCAATATACGTCTACAACATTAAGGGAGCATAGCAAAAGTATGAATTAGAACAGACCAAAATATAAGGGTAGAGCACCAAGGAGAGTTAAGAAATGAGAGTGTAATGCATACCTTGAACAATGATTTCACAGTTCGCTGAGTTGATCCAATTCTGACACTCATAGCTCTATATATACCAGTCACCTAATGAATAAGAAAACATCTTATGATTAAACAACATATCAACACTTTACTTGTCAAGTATATTATACCATGGTCTCACCTCAACTCTATCTCCAGGCTTTCCAGCATCTACCAGCTTGTCATGCATTAGCAAGCTGACTGTGTGAGGAGTTCCACCTTCAGGTATCTCATCAGGTGTCTCCTGGAGCCTCACAATTTGCTTATCAGTAAACCTGATTTTAGAACAAGTAACTGTTAATTGCAGTTTCATGATTACAGGGATCTATAATTTAAGTTCACAATTGGCATGCAGAAGAGCTAGACAATCCTCTTTATAAGAATAGCTTCAGAGGCTCCATAAGCTAAAGGCTCAGAAATATGGGACAAACTTTAGCTCACTGGAGAACAACAACCAATTCAGAAGTTTAACTCATGAGGTTGTGACCAGTTATTTGACTACCTTTTACTTTGCCAAAATTTTCAGTTCTACCACTGATACTGTACTAAAGAAGATACCAAAAGGAACTGAGCAGTTTTCAAACATAAGATATCAATAAAATAAAAAAGATATAATGAAAGAGAGAAAGGTTGCTACACATTCGAGAAGATTTACCCCAATAGTCCAATCCCAAATAACCAACTTACGGTCACTTCCTTTCAAAAGTAAGGAGTAGGTTGCATTACCTGCATCGGTTGTGAAGCAGTGTCATGGAGTTCCTGGATTGACACTCTTCTCTCAAGCATATAGTTGGCTCGGTTATACGTCCTAAAAATCCCAACAGTCAACAAAACAGTACAATTGCAAAATCGACACTGGTGACTCCCCAACAGGTATTAAGCATAAAACTTCTCATGGAACTTACCTCTCTCTACAGCAACAGGGTCGGTGCAGTTCCCACACACAAGACACCTAAATATAGCTTCCCTAATTTCCGGTATGATTGAGCTACACCGTATAATCATACCCTTTATTGACACCATCCTCTCAATATCTAGAAAGGGGGGGGGGGACAAAGAACATATATCAGTAAAATTCCTTAATCTGACACGGATTTTTCAGTAGCAATGAGCAAAGACATTCAAAACTCACCAGTAGGATTCAAATTCCTCATTGTAGTGGAGGATTTGAGATTGAAAATCCGAGTCTGAATGTGCTTCTCGAACATAGGCTTAATCCTGCTAACCATATTCATAAGAACCAAGTCAAAGATCGCAAGAACCTCGAGAGGGTACCTAACCATCTTGGTGTACAAATCAGGGTCATGTTCGAACACATCATGCGCATCAACATCAAGGGAATCTCCCTCCACTTCAATCACCTGTATATCAGAAATGAGGAATCGAAGAACAGCAGTTAATAATAGTAACTAACTTACTAACCGGATAAATAACCGTTAAGTACTGAATTAACAATTCTAAGTTTTCTAACAAATAAATTTGGTAGTTGTAACAAACCTGTTTGATGAGCTTCTCGTACTTCCCATCGGTATGCAAGTGCTGCAACATGTCATCATCATTCTGTGACGAAGAAGCTTCTCGAAAGTCCCTCAGGAATCTCTGAATCGCGTCGTTAACGTCCTCAACGCTGATGTTCGTGCCCCAAACGAAGGTAGGCCTGGCGTCATCCATGTCGAAGCCATCACCGCCTTCAGAAGACGCCGGTATGTCATCGGTGGAGGTCGGAGTAACCGGAGGACGGCCGGCGCCTCCGGATCTCTATCACCGGGGGAGGAGAAGGTGTTGCCGATTGGGCTTGAAGGGGAATCGTCGGGGGATGAAGGACCTAAAACCAAAAAGGTTTAAATTAAAAAATGGAAATTAAAAACAAAAAAAGATTACGAAATGGAAAGAAGAAGAAGGAAAGAGATGCGTACCGTTGTTGATGGGAGAAGAATCGGAGGCCATGGCTTTTGTGGGAAACTTGTGAAATGCGAACACAAAAGAAAGTGAGTGAGTGAGTGAGGGAGTGTGGGTGGAGTTGATTTGTGACTTGGTTAGGGGTTGAGAGTTGCTAGATTTGGCGGGTGAATGAGTAACGTTTTCCCGCCAGATATTTGTGGGCTTTATTGGGCCTGTTCAATTCTATCTTTGTTTCGATTTGGGCTTTTTGGATATGCTGATAAAGTGATGGAGGTCATAGGACGGCCCATTTAAATAAGAAATATTCTATACCAAAAAACAAAAGAGAAATTGTTATAGACCAAAAAGTGTAGTATAGGAAATGGTACGTTGGTATCCTGTGGGCCCCTAAATGA
>NC_029787.2:7604573-7605527 GCF_000816755.2 Arachis ipaensis
TCAATAAGTCAACAAAATAATGAAAAACGAAGAATACACTACAACAATATAGACTATTTTTAAGGATTATTATGTGTCAAAAAAAATTAAAATTCGTCAAAAAAATAAATTTTGACACTATTTTAACTATGAAAATATGTTAATAAAAGTTCTGTCAAAAATAATATTTTTAACATATAAGTAATTGTAAAAAAAGTTTAAATCTTATTTTGATAAATATTGGCCATAAAAAATAATTTGTTAAAAAATTTTGAAAATATATTTTTTGTGATATTTATTAACTGTCAAAAATACTATTTATTTTGACACTTATTGACCATAAAAAATTCTCAAACAAAAAGTTTTTAACAAAGAATGAGATGAGGTCTTAAAACTGAGAATAAATTGAGATTTTGAAGATGAAGAATGAGTAGTATGATTCCAAACTAAGAGCAGTGTGATGCCAAAATTGACGGAGCTCAACGAAAAAAAGGAATAATGAAGTATGTTGAAAATAAATGAGTGTCAAAATTGAGAAATAATTTTCTACAATCAAATTATAAATAAAAAAACATAGAAAATTTGAATTTTTAAATTAAATTTTAAATTATAAATCTTAATAGTATAAAAATAAAATATTAATCTAAAATATTAGTTAATATTAATAAAATAGTGTTAGTCCCCAAATATTTTTCTCTTCAAAACAATGTGCACACAGCCACACACGGCTACTCATTATTATTTACTTCTGTCTTAAGGACAAAAAAAGAAAATATTATTGTAGTGATGGTAATAGTCTTAGAGAAAAACTACTTAAATTCTACTTTAAAAAATGCCAAGAGAATATATAAGTATGGTAAAAACAAATAGCCTCTTCGTTTGATAATAGGGAAGGAAATTACCTTATGGAAAAAAATATAATCGTATTATATGTATATTAAAAATTATTTATTTTATAAAAGATAAATACTAGGA
>NC_029787.2:7605649-7607384 GCF_000816755.2 Arachis ipaensis
ACATTTTTTTTATAAAACATATATTAAAATATAAAAATATATATATTAAAAATATATAAAATAATATATATAAACATACATAAATATATAATAACTAATTTGATGGTTAAATTATTTTATACATAATACTTTTTTTTTATACACAATACTACTGTTGAAAATAATATATTATGGTATGATTTTGTGCTTAATTGAAAAAATACATAAGCTGCTTGTGGAGACATACATATGGAGTATTTCGTGATCAGTGAATGTATCTCTACCATCATTTGAAATTAAACAAGCAAAAGTGCATCCTTTTAATGTTGCCACCAAACGGCATAATTAATCTCTCTCTCTCTCTACTAGTTATGTTATGTACTAACTACTAATATCATGTATGCTACTAATTAAATCGTTGTTCCTATCTAGAGACTTTGGGTTTGATGCACCCTATATTATAGTCTATATTCTATAAACATGGCACCGTCCGAATCGTGTGTTCATTTCACACATCTTCGGTGATTATTTTCCCTATATATATATATATTGCTTAAAGTTGGCAAAGTACATGTAGTAGCAGAATGGCACGACACGAAGAGTAGGAACATTATCATTAACATTAAAGATTAAAAGATTATATAAAGCGTATCACCAAAACAAATAGAGCAACAAGACAAAACAAACAGCAGAAAAACAAAACCTACTTATTATAGGGGCATGGGCATGTATACATTATGCTACATCATCCTACAGTAGTACTATAGTGTATCAAATCACGTAGGTACATGTGTAACAAATGAATAATGTATATAAGTTGACCCAGTCTCCAAGTTTCAACTAAATTAACAACAACAACAACAATAATAATAATAATAATAATCTCCTTCATAGGTTCTCATTTATTTATTAATGACTTTGTCTCTTAATCCCTTTCATCTTGCTAGCTACTTCTAGAAGAAGTTCTAAAGATAATAATATACATGAGATGAAGGTAGCTTAATTAGTTAGCTGAATTAGAGTTCCATGGTAATCCTTTTTGAGCATCATCACAATATCGTCTAAGTTCCTATAGTCACGTTTTTCATATGATGAGCAAGATATAATAATAATTAAGAAACAAATTAAATTTAATCAAGGTTTAGGAGGGTGTGAAAAATAATATGGCATAGCAGGAGGCCTAACAAAAGAAGTAGAAGAAGATGATAGAAAAGGCTGATCATGAGGAAGAGGAGGAGCATCAATAATGGTTGGAACATTATTACTACTATTACTCATCATCATA
This sequence comes from Arachis ipaensis, assembly GCF_000816755.2. NCBI lineage: Eukaryota > Viridiplantae > Streptophyta > Magnoliopsida > Fabales > Fabaceae > Arachis > Arachis ipaensis. Next base: position 7,606,914 of record NC_029787.2, read on the forward strand.
AGGTTGAGATTATTAGTATTACTGTGTAGGTGATCAGCATGATGATGATGATGATGATGAGGGTCTATGGAGTTTGATGGTGGTGGTTGATGAGGGCCTTGATCATAAAGAAGACCACTGAAAACATGTCCTCCAATGTTGACAGATGTTTGGTACGCAATTTCATTAACACTTTCATCCATGGAACGCACCCTAACGCATCTGAATATTGCCACCGAACTCATACTTGCTGGAAACTCCTCTACACATCATATACCAACAGTCCAACAATAATATTCATGTTACAATCATATTCATCATATAAATATTGTTCTTAATTAAACTTTGATGAATTAGTATGACAATAGTAGGAAATCAAAAATGTTATATGCACGTAAAAAAATCATTTACTAAATCAGTTATTATATATTTATATATAAAAATATGTATAATTTAATTTATTTTTAATATATATTTTACAACATAATTAAT
>NC_029787.2:7607471-7608460 GCF_000816755.2 Arachis ipaensis
AATTTTGAGGACAAAAAATTTAAAATTTGATATTTATTAATAATAAAGGAAAAGTTTAAGTATAAACTAAATAAAATAAAAAAATTTTATACAAATTTCATGCAAATCCAAAAAAATTCCGGGTGAGTTTAATTTTGTGAAAAAAATAATTTTATTACAACAATAACAAATAAAAGTTGGCATATAATATAACATTGCTAATAAAATGAGTTGTATGTATGTATGTATGTTACCTGATGATGATGAATATGGGGTGTGCTTGTGCCTTTTAGGGATATGTTGATGATGAAGGAAGTGTAGATTTGTAGTGAGAGAAGAGTGATGATGATCCATGAGTAGTAGTGATGATGATGAGGATGATTTATGGCGTCTTCTATCGACAGGGATCCAAGTGCTTCTAACATGGGTTGGGCAGTGGAATCCTTTGTTCTTGCAGCAAGTTCTGCACCTTGTGTATGAGCAATCTTTCTTTGCTTGGTTCCCACAGTCTGAACACTTTGAAGAAAAACTACTATTACCCTTCAATGCTTCTTGCCCTTCCATATTCGATGCCTTTAATTTCCTCTATAATCATCCCCTTCAACAATTATATTCTACTATATAGACTCTACTACTCTACTACTTTATATATAATATCAAAAAACATACCATACACGGCTTAAAAAATGAATTCACCTAATAAATATTGGTTACAACGAAGACTTTATAATTGTCTTCGTGTGAAATATTTCTTTTTGACTCTTAGATGATGGATTGATGGTTAGATTTTAATATTTATAAAAGTGTTGTCTTTGTTTAAAGTGTGGCTAAATAAATAAGTCACATTTTTAAACAAAATATCTTTATGAAAAGATGTTTTGTCATTTTTATTTAAGTAGTTATCATAAATATTACTATTAACTATATTATTTATGAACTTAATTTTAATGCATTATTGTGTAAAATATTTTATATAATCGTTTAATTATATTTATTTCTTTTAATAGTTA
>NC_029787.2:7608755-7609960 GCF_000816755.2 Arachis ipaensis
TAAGAGATTAATAACCAACAAACTTATGAAAAAATACTTTTATTAATAATAAATAAGTAATACATACAAGAACTAAAAATATAAGATGATAATAGAGAATAAGTGTTGAGACATTTATTAATATATACCACAAAAAAAATAAATTAACTCTTTTAAAATGAAATGAACTTAAGTAGACCTTGTTGTTAGATGTTCCAATAAAACACTCGAAGGATAACTTTTAAAAATTTTTTGTATCTAACTGATAAGAAATGAAAAATAATGAAAGAACCAAAAGATAACAAGTGAAAAAATATAATTTCATAAAATTTTCAGATAAATAAAGCTTTCTAAAAGAAAAAAAGTTGAGGAAAATCTTTTTATATTCTCAAGTCATTTTAAAAAGAAAGTATCTTGATCAATAATTATAATATCATATGGGTAATGTTAAGTAGACAAAAAAAGTCAGAATTTGTCTTATTTAACGTTAATTAATTGTCACAATAATTAATGAATGCTAAATAAAACAAGTTATAGCTATTTTTTGCTGATTTTCTTTGGTTACCAAATATTTCCGATATCATATTCAGTCGATTTTTCTTCTTCCAAGATCATTCATTAAATGGGTAATTGACAAAGGATACTTTTGATTATTCTCCTATTATTTTAAGTTTCTTTAGTTAAAAATGAGTATAGAAAAAAATGAAAGTCTAGGGGTCAACAACTTTGTTAAATTCTGCCCAACATGTAACAAAAAAAAAAAGTGAGTTATTAGATGAAATTTCACACCAATCTCACACCATTAAAATTATCATTGATAACTATTTGATGTTTACAAATCACAAAAATTGATGGCCCTTAGCATTCCTCTAAAAAAAAATCCACATCCACAAGTTAAAGGTAGGCATTATTCGAAATGTTTATGTCAAAATAGTGCATACCTCTAGATAAAAGAGTTTTATGACATGTGACATTAATAAAAGAATATTTAATTTAATTTATTTTTAATTAAATGATATTATCTATACTTTAAATTCAACTAATCAACTTTACTAATTGAGTTCTTATTTAAAGAGAAACTCAACACATGTGAGTGTTTTTTTGAATTTCATCCTTTTAATTCAATACCTATTAAAAAACTTTACTCTCTTTTTTTTTGTCATATTTTGAATAATCTCATAATTATTCATACACAATCAATTTATATCTTTGCTGTATAATCAACG
>NC_029787.2:7610730-7617292 GCF_000816755.2 Arachis ipaensis
TGTTAGGAGTTAGGTCTGTAGGCTTAAATTAGAACTCTATCCACTTGTGCTAGGTTGGTATGACATAAATATTATTAGTTTGGAATGTTGTTATTGCTATGTTGTTAGTAGTTATAAATTTAATGCCATTAGAATAGCGTGTATGACACTGTAACCCGTTAATAAATTTTGATATTTTTATTTTATTTGACGTTTAAGACTTTATTTTGTTGTATTATATTGTTTAATTTGTAAAAACAGTAATAATAGAAATAATTATTCTTGGGACTTTTCAGAGATAATAAATATTACCGAAAGTAAAATTAATTTTTTAAAATGTTAAACAAATAATTTATAAGTTATAATTGATTTTATATAATTTAAATTTTATTTCTGTTTGTAATTATTCAGAGGCTTCGCCTCCTGTTGCCCCCGCGAGTGAGCTATACTTTACTTCCACCGGACGCCATCGTCTCGTATCTGGCTGAGGCCGGATTTGGCGACACCGTGCTGCTGAGGGATTTTACTTTTGACAATTCCCTCATTTCGGCACTGGTGGAGCGATGGCGTCCACAGACACACACGTTTCATCTCCCGTGGGGTGAGGTCACTATCACCCTGCAGACGTGGCGTACCACCTGGGCCTACACGTACATGGTAACCCCGTCGGGGGGTGTCTCCGTGACTTTGCTAGGTGGTACCATACGGAGACGTGGGCGTTGGTGGAGCAGCTCCTCGGCACAAGGCCTCCCTTGGCAGCACATCAGGCGGCTTAGAGGAAGGAGGCGTTCACCCTGAAGCTTGTTTGGCTACAGGATCGTGTCCGCCAGATGTCCTAGACAGATGATTCCGAGACCCTCCGACAGTACGCCAGGTGTTATATCATGTTACTGATTAGAGGGTATCTAATGACCGACAAGTCCAACAATATGGTGCACTTTCGCTGGCTACCGCTGCTCCGGGACTTTGCGGAGTGTAGAGCGTTTTCGTGGGGCTCGGCTGTGCTGGCCTGGACGTATCAGTCCCTATCTTTGGCAGCTCAGGGGGCGTCACGGATATCGCTGGCTGCATTCCGTTGTTGATGTCCTGGATCTATCAGAGATTCCCCTAGTGGTGGCCACCAGATAGAGGTGTCTACCAGTATTCGTTGGCTGCGAGATGAGAAATATCTTTTTTATGTATTTGAGTTAAATTATTTTTTCAAATATTCTGGTATGTTACTTAACGAACAGTATATGCTCTCCTTCGATGTGTTAGGTTGGTTGGATTGCCACAGCAGAGCATGGATCAGCATGAGACCAGGGTCCTACGTCGGAGGGTTTCCCTTGACCGGCTACGGTTCGACGAGGTTAGTTGTAATATACGCACATTTTTTATTTTGGATAACTAGATAGATATCGTATACATTAGTATGCTTGTTATATGGATAATTCGAGAGATTTCGTCTAATAATTGTGTTTGTGTTATACTGAAAACTTTCTTTCTTTAGTTTGCATGGAGAGTATACGATGACCCCTCCCTGTAGGCTTTGTGTCCGCCCTGGTTTCGTGACGAGGAGGAGTGGGGGACATGGTTGTCAGCCGTCCCGCTGTTGTGCTTCAATATCGTCCGTTTTCACCACGTTGATCGGGTGAAACGGCAGTTCAATGGAGAGCAGCAGATACCAGGAACCCCGGTAAATCTTGATAGGTGAGATTGATGCTGTATTTCTATTTACTTATCTGCTAAAAGAGCTCAATTATTATGACCTAAGGAAGAATTTAACACACCATTTTCATTGACAGGTACCTGACTACTACTAGTCGAGGTGAGGATGTATGGTGGCCGCTCAAGCTGAAGGAGCGGTACGATAGATGACACCAGAGGTTTGAGCCCGGTCGCCGGATCACTGTGTAGCACACATGACGGGAACATCCAAAAGACTTTGTCGAACATGCAGCAGTCGCGCGCTAAGAGGTGTCCTTCGTAGTACGGTTTGACTTGTAGGTCACATATGGTGCCCGGGAAGCAGCTCTGCAGTGCCTGAAGCAGCTTCGGCACCTTGTTGTACGACTCTTTCCAGTTACCGTAGATCCGTGCAATGACCTTCTGTTTCGCAATTCACACCTTTCTGTTCGAGGATTTGAAGTGATAGCTTGCCTGCACCGCACCTTGCAAGACCGGGATACTAACAGACGGGTTGGACTGAATCAAGGGTAATATGACTCTGCTTATGAGACTGCTATCTAACTGACGATGGTCTTGAGACTGGTGGGTGCCAGACAGCTGTGTGGTCCACCAAATCTCCAAACTTCCCTAACCACCACATAAAAAAATTTATTCTTACACGACATCTCTACCGGAAATAACATATAAGACAAAACTACTCAAACTCACAATTAAACTTGAACTTACCAGTATCCGAGATTCTGACGAAGAGCGACACGGAGGCTACATTGACACCCACTGCTGGCTTGACGGCACTGCATATGGTACTTTAAGCGGTCGGACTCGATCACCCGGTACTCACCACTCCTACAAATACTGTAGTTCTTCACATCTTGAAGCACCGCCTCTCGGCTTATGAACCTGTGTCCGACCCGAAACTATACGCCGCCGTCCATGTTGTAATCTACACCATAGCTGTCCTCCACTGGGTTCCTCTCATGCATGGCGTCCAGATGTAGACTGTGATAGTGACTTGGCACAGCCGATAGCGCCGGAATTGGATGAGGTGGAGGCAGCACATGGCGCGGCGCAGCCCCCGCAGGTGTCTCCGGCACAAACTCATCCTCATCGCCACCATCGGAAGACTTAGTGTCTGCACTATCCGCCACGTAATCCTCGTCCGACTCCTCCTCACCCTCCTCTGCCTCATGCTCCGGAATCGCGACACGAATGGGAGGTGGTGCGAGAGGTCCGTCGTCCTGCACGTAGGTTTCCTGTACGGACGACCCACTACCACCGTGACCCACCTCGGCAGCCAGCTCCATTACCTGTTCACACATGATCCTCCATGAATGTCGAACATCAGTCGCACATGCTCGTCTCCGTAACCGGAAAACTCCATTTTCCATGGGTGCCAGCAACCTATACGCCACCCTTCCGATTTTCCTCCCTTCGCTTGTGTCCCACCGAGCTTGCTCAATATCAAACTCTTCAAATCCGACAACGTCTCCACACGCTGAGTGTGAAACAATATCGGATCCTGACACTCAAATGTCACTCTGTTGTCGCCATTCCTCATGCGACAATTGGGATAAAGAAGCACAACTATGAATGGATTGTTACTGGTCATTCAACTATGTTTTTCATATAAATAAGAGACAGAAGAAGTATATGAAATGTGTGTGAAGAATACCAAGGGTTACACATCCTTTTATAGAACCTGAACATTTGTTATATATATATATATTTACAGTGTAAACGATGTAAACGAGATGACGTTTTTACATATGTCGTTTACACTGTAAACGAGATATACACGTGTCCGTCTGACTTACGGTAAAAATCATCTCGTTTACAGTGTAAACGAGATATGGTAAGAAAATTTAATTCGATAAATATTGATAAAAATATTTATTTAGGTAAATATTATATTTAGTTTATTTAATAAAATAAAAAATCCGCAATTTGACTCATAGGCAGAGACCGTTCAGACAAAAACCGAAATGTGACTAATGTGACTATTATTTTTTAATTTAATTTATATTTGCATGATATTTAAAGTTTTATAAATTTTAAAATTTAATTTATATCATCTCTCCAAAACAGTTAACCAAATAACCAACCATACACTAAGGCTTGGTTTGTTAAAACTTTTTGGAGAGGTGTTTGTACTTTTAAAAAGTATAAGCACATCATTTTGCGTTTGGTAAATTAAAAAGACCAAGTGCTTGTGCTTGCAATTTTTAAAAGTTAGGGGTGCTTTTGAAAGCACCTAATAAGGAACTTTTTAAAGTTGGCTTGTGCTTTTTAAAATTTAAAAGTCTAATATAATCTCATATGTTAACTAATTTTCAAATTTAATACTTGCATTTATATTTATTATAATATTTTTAAATTTTAAAAGCTATTTTACCAAACGCAATTATTGTTACTTGTGTTTATTGAAAACTATTTTTAATTTGATTTACCAAAAATAAATTCTACAACTTTTATAAAGTCATCTTTTAAAAATTAGCTTTTACAAACTACTTTTAAAAAGTAAAAGCTTTACCAAACTAAAGGTTTGTTTGGGTGAGCTTTTTAAAAAAGATCTTTTTTCGAGTTATCTTTTTTTAAAAGATCTTATAGAGAAGTAAAAGTAATTTTATGTTTGGATATGTCATGTAAAAAGGTCTTTTTATCAATCAATTATGTTTGGGTATAACAATATAAAAGTACTTTTTTGTTTATTTATTACATGAAAAACATCTTTTTTTTATTTTACTAGTGCTTTTACTTTTACTACTAGAAATTTGCCAAACACGTTAAAAAATAAAAAAAGATATTTTTTCATTGAAAAAAGATCTTTTTTTAACAAAATAATGGCACCCAAACATGCACTAAGCCTATATCTATTACTTCTCAATGACGGTGCCGTAATCTCCATCATAACATCATTCCGTGACGGCTTACACTTGGCATATTTGTTACTTGTGCATTACTCCTTCTTCTCATTATTATTATAAAAAAAAAAACTACTAATCATCTTCCCATTCCCCTAAAGGGACTATATTCATAATCCCGTACAACTACTTCTACTGAAGAATGCCTATTGCCAATTGCTGTAATATGAAATGAATGTATAAAATATCAGAAACTTTTCGGTGTAAATAATTAAGAAACTAAGAAACAGTCCCATCCTTTAGTTCTAAGGGCTAGTTTAGATGTCATTAAATTATTAAATTTTTAATATATTTGGTACATGTTTTAGTAATTATAAAACAATAAAAAATAAAATTAACTTTTGTAGAATCCGCAATATTCATCTTTTACAAACTTGCTCATAAAAATATAGTTTTGAAAATATTCCTAAATAAAATAAATATAATAATTACATAATACATAGAATACAGATGAATAAGCTGTTTACATCAATGATCATCCTGTTTCTTGTTCGGAAAGTGGGACTTGTGTGTCTTGGATATTTGAGATCAACTCAAAACCTCTTATTTATAAAGAACTATTTTTAAGAGAGATATGATTAATTTATTTATATAGAAATGCTTTCCATTTTTCTTATATATTCCCGTGGGCTCAATATATCACAGAAAAAGTCTTCATCCTTGATAACATGTTCCCTTCAAACTAAGCACTATGCAGGCAGAGTATTCCATGAGATTAAAGGATTGAGAATGTGATCATTTTGAGATTATTAACCCAAACTAACTTCGCCATTGGTGAAAATATCACCTCATAGTTACAGATTCAATGTTAGATGTGATTACTTACCAACAATGCTTGCAAATATCAAACTAATAGTAATATCTGAATTAGAAAAAGTGCATACACATTCACATTATTAAACTCAGTGTTATTGCCTGCGGATCAGAGATGGATCTCAATTGAATCCCTTTAACAAAACATAAAATAAAAAAGATTAATTAACCCCCTTAACTTTCAGTCAAATTAAAGGCTAGGAATGATTATTCAACTAAGATATACATTTAGAAAATGGTACCCACGTTAAAGAAATTCATTTACATAATACATACCTAATCCTAAACAACACAGCCATAAATATTCAAATAAACACAAACTAAGCAACAGTTCAACTAAAATCTAAATAGTTAAACTAACTAGAGAAACCAGCAACCCAATTCAAAGCCCTAATTATTGAAGAGCCCTCCAATTAGCAAATTGGATCGATAATTAGTAAGTGTGCTTAAGACCTAAACCATGCTTACCACGCACACACCCTGGCCTTGTGTACAAATAAGGGTTCCTCTTTGAATTGTTCATTTTCGAACATGCCCTTTTCCCTAATTTCCTCATCCTCTGCCTCTCAAACCTGTTCCCGACATTCCAAGGAACAAGCTCATCATCCAAGTCATACCCATCGTCATCATCATCATCATCTTCGTCGTCAACACATTCAACCTCTTCATCATCGTCGTTGTTATCACGATGACCGTGATCATGATCAACAACGTCACGACGAGGGATGAAATTGCCAATTCCTTCAATTGGGTCAACATTAGGGTAAGAAATGGGGGAAGAATCAGCGTAATTGAATCCATCATCAACAATATTACCATCATCGCATTGTTCTCCCCATTCTTCTTCAACATCAAAGAGATCAACAAGTTCCCACTGCGAAAGGGTATCTTCGTTCACATCCAAGAACCGAACTTGATCAAGGATAAGGAACTGTGTCTCCATCAAAGACGAAAATGAAGATGATGATTGGTTTTCCATTGTTATCACAATAACCCTCTTTCTTTTCTCTGTTTGATTTGGATTTGGAGTGGAAAACTTAAACTAAGGAGAGTAGTTTTTTGGGATTGGGTTGTGATTGTGTGATGTATGTTGTGTTTTTTAATTTTTTATATAAAAAGCTTTACTTCTTCTACAAGACTATTCTGTCATGTGGAACAAGGTGACAACGTGGTCCAACCAA
>NC_029787.2:7618352-7619809 GCF_000816755.2 Arachis ipaensis
GATAATTTTGTGTAAAATATTTTATAATATTATTTAATTACAATATTTGGCCCTATTTTTAGTCTCTTTAGGTATTTAATAATTATTTAAATATAGTACTATTTACTCAGAAAATATAAACATTTTTGATGAATTATACAATAGAGATGTAAGTTTATAAATTTTTTTTATGGGATGAAATAGTATTTAAAAAATTATAACTCACATTTTAAATAACAATAATATAATAAAAAATAACTACAAAAAAAAGTTATACTCTCTATACAATTTTAATCTGTCCAGTAAAATATCCCAACAATTTGTTTCCTCAAAATTTAAAAGAAATAAAACATTTGTGTCAACCATTATTCAATCAAACGTGCCTCCCAAGTCCCAGCTCTGAAGAGAGGACTTTTATTGACTTTCACACACTTTCTTCCTTCCTTCCTCAGCTCACGGGAAAATTATGAAGGAAACAAATAAAAAAGAAATTTAGCTGGAAAGTTTTGTGGACTCTATAGTCTATAGTATCATTCCAATCTTATTATTTAAATACATTAGCTTTATTTTTAAAAATTTAAAAATAAAATAGAAAAATTATTATGACAAAGAAAGAGTATAATAAAAGTTTGGTCTCTAGTACAGAAAAATGGCTTGAATGTTGGGATACAAAAGTTATAAAAAGTTAAAAACACAGTGGCGGTGAGCGAGGAGGGAATAAAGCGGTTAAGTATTATAATTGACTAATTGAGAAAACAATAAAAATTTTCCTTAGTGTTTTAACTCCGATAATTAAAATAATTCTCATATGTAAATTTGATGGAGGAATTATTTTAATTCACGGTTTACAATTTAAGAAACTATTTTGATTATATATTTAAAACTAGGAGACCAATTTGAATGTCAAATTAAAGTTGAGGGACTATTTTAATTATTATTTTCTATCGGTGTAAAAATTAATGCGTCACATAAATTTTTTGTTAATGACATTAACATAGTGATTGATGGAGATACAATTTAATTTATAGTTTAAAATTGATGGACCATTTTAATTATTTTAAAAACTAAAAAGGTATTTTAATTATTGAATTAAAACTGAAGGATCATTTTAATTGTTATCTCTATTATAAAAAAAATAAAGTATTAAATTAGTCCCTACATTTAGGCATAATCCTATTTTGGTCCTTAAAGTTTAAAGTGTCATAATTGAATCCAAAAAAATTTCATTTTTAGTTTTAATGTAGTCTCATCATGAAGTCAAAGTTAAATAATGAACGAAATATCCTACATAACAGCCGTACAAAAACAAGGCCTCATGGTGGGACTACATTGAAGTTAAAAGAAACTTTTTTAAATTCAAATAAAATATTTTAAACCTTTAAAGACGAAAATAGAATTACGCCTAAACGTAAAAAACTAATTTAATACTTTACCCTAAAAAAAAGTTTAGGACGGGGGCTTCATAAATACTGCCGGAG
>NC_029787.2:7621038-7635705 GCF_000816755.2 Arachis ipaensis
TGAGGACTATATATTAAGGTTGTAGCTAATAATGCTATTTTTACTCTTGAAATATATATTGTTAGGTAATTTCTTTTTTTTTTGTTTAGTTATATATTGACTATAGAATTGTTAATCATATAACATAATTCGAACTATCTAATATAAAAATGCAATTAACAATTTTATTTTCACTCTGCTTAAAATATATTGGATTAGTTAGCTTTTTCTTTTTTCATATATAGCTACAAATTAGTTATAAAATTGTTAACTATATAACATTATAATAACATATCCCGTTACTTCTTTAATCTATGGACAATGGTGTACTTACAAAAATAGTCATTTGAAAACGATAACAATAACTAAATTAGGGATTAATAGCTAATATGCTAATGTTAATTTGTCAATTACAAGTTTACAACAACCCTAATAATCAATAACTAAGTATTTTTTTTTTTAATTGTGAAACTACACCTACTTCTTGGTGTAAATATAATAGTTATCTACCCAAAATATACACCTAATTGTTGATTGCTATCAAATTCAACAAGGGGGAGATTTTGGGTGAAGCTTCAAATGAAAATATGCCAAAGCCTAAAAAACAAAAAAGATGAAAAGGTGAAAATAAAAGAAAATAATCATGAATACTGAATAGACATATAATACTTATTAAGGCCTCAAAATGTAGCGATATCCAACTCAACCTAAAAATTAATTCAGCAGAGTACATGAATGAAAAATTCACATGCCCAAAATATTGATAGGCTTTTTCTCCATCATCCTCTTATATTTGGCGAAGAGTAAAAAAGAATTAAAAAAGAAAACCATGAAAAATAAGAAAGAGAAACGAAGAAACATACACAACAACTTCTTTTAGCTTCTACAAGGAATTATATTAATTGAACAATAGGGACTAGTATCTGTTGTTGAAAATTGACCTGAAACAAAAACTGAACAAAGTGCTTCCGTTCCAGCGAGTTCATCAACGTATCTGGGAAGGAGAACAGAGCAATCCAGAAGCATCGGCCCCTACAACTGCAAGGTCACACACAGTGCATAGCTGACCCTCCTGGCTCAGCACAAAGCGTGCAGTGCAATACGGGCAAGAAACATCCTTCTGTCCGCGGTAAATTGGCACATAAGTTGCACCACAAACCACAAATGGGTTTCTGAAATCATAGTTCAACTGCGTGGTATCGGTCATGTTCTTTTCTGCAGCTCCCAGAACTTGCCGTGCTGTCTTGGCATGGTTTTCGACAGTAGGATTGGTCTCGAGTAGCCTCCTCGCAAAGTTGGCAGCTGTGGCAAGGTTCTTTGCCTTGTAGCAGACAGTCATTGCATTAAGCAAAGCTAGCCTCAAATGAGGTGTCTGGAGATTGCAATGGGTAAAATATGCGGCAAGCTCCTGCTGACGAGCTGGATTGTCCTTAATTTCCCTTCTCTTTAGCTCCATTTGCAGACCCAAAACATATTCTTTGACTATAATAATCAATTCCTTCACATCATCAACTTCCCTCCTCGACTCAACGACAATCAAAGGAATTGTATGAAGAATACTGGTAAATGTCTTTAGGGCCTCGGTGAATTTCCCTGCTGTAGTTGATTTATAACCAGCTTTGAGCTTTTCATCTAATTGAGACAGTTTGAACGGCAGTGCAGGTGGGCCTCTCACATTTGGACTAGATGACTCGCTCCAACCTCTTTCAACAGCAAGCGATATAACTGGGGCAGATGAGAAGGCACGCAGATAGGAGTGGCTGCTAGTATGAAGATCAAGGAAAATGGATCTCAAGGGAGTGAAGTTCTTTATTCCAAGTTGCCTGTTCAGTAACCTCATTGCCGTATCAAAATTGCCAGCAGCTGCATGATCAGCTGCAAGAGATGATTTCTGAATCCATATCTGGCTAACTGGCATACCAGGTGTTGGGGCCACGAAAACTGAAGATCGAGTACCAGAAGCTTTTGGAGTTTCAGCTTCAGGGGGAAGCTCCAGATCTTCCAGCTCCCATCCACCTTCTCCATCATCCTCTTCACCCGGCTCTCCATCATCCAAAATTGCAGAAATGTCTCCATTTTGTATGCCATCCACATCAACCATATCAAGCTCCTCACCCCAATCACCATCAGCAGCTTCATACTCTTCTTCTTCAGCATCGTGCTCTATATTGCTAAAGCCACCTTCAAATATGCCTCGCATCACCCTAAGAAGGGGCCAATCACCACTGGTTATTACAGGTGATGGTGGCATCAAGAGAGATGGTTTTTTCCCCTCAGGCAAAGATGGAAGATCATCCCCCAGTTCAGCTGCAAGCCTTTCAGCAACATCATGTAGTCCATGGACTTTGGCAGTGATGTATGCCAGATGCAAATGACCCACATTCTCCAAAATCTTAACACGCTCTCGGACATCACCCATATATAAGGCATTGTGAAACTGGCCCATCACATCGTTCTTGACTTCGGCAATTTTCAACATCTTTGCAAGTTTCTCCACATTACCAGTAATGAGATAAAGGAAAGACAATCTCTCAAAATTTTTGGTCCTCTGGTATGCATATTCTACTATACCAGCATTTCCTTGTCGAAGAGCTTCAACCCCTAATCGATACCAGTGATCTTTCTCATCAATTGCAGTGGCTGATGCAACGGCAATTTGAATGTTCCCACTCTCTAAAGCCAAATTGAACCGAATTCTCTCATCTTTCACAAAATGGAGGGCAACTTCAGGAAACCCTTTCTGCTGTAGATATGCAATCATAGCCTGCCCACAAAGCTGGGAGTTCTTTATCATGTTCATAACATGGTCATATCTTTTCTTCAAGAGAGAGAGCTTAAAGATATATTCAGTCGCATCAATAGCTATAGCTCTGTTTTTCCCATCCCGACCCAAGCAGAATATGGTGTTTCCAACAACTTTTGTGATATATATTGGGACATCCAGTGTTTTTATTATCCCGCTATCGCCATTAGGAAGGCAGTACTTGATATGATTTAATGTTGTGTAAATAAAAATGCCATTTTCATCCCATGCTCCACTTTTCACGCGGATTGTCTCATGGAGGGTGCATTGGTGAACAAGCTTCTTGCTTGCAATGACAATGGCATGTTTGCTGAGCAAGGCAACACTTTCCATGTCATTAGACCAGACAACATACTTGATAAAAGGGGTCTGAAGATCCCCAATAACAAGCCTCTGCTGAAGATCAAATATAAAAACCCTATCCTCTGACCTACACAACAAGTTGCCTGTTCCAGCATAAAATATGGCATCCGTGGCAATTGGCAGAGCGCTCTTTTTAACAAGCTCATTCTTCAGATTTTTAACTAGGACTTGATTGCTGGTTTTGTCGAGCACAGCAAACCTATTCCTAGCCACAAAGACAGCTGATCCACCAAGACCTTTCTTTGGCTCTTGCATATCGCCCCTACCAATAAATGCGCCATCCTTGGATATGGTATACAACTCATAAGACCCACCCTCCACATCTGAACAGAGAAGAACTGCATTTTCAGACGCGCTATAGGAAAGAGTCTTCGGACTTTGATTCAGGGTTAAAGAACCAGGTCGTCGAATTGTAAGAACTTGTGTCTCTCTCTGTGTTGAAAATTCATAGTAACGCAAAAACCGGTCTTTTGCATAGAATAAACAATCACCACTAACAGCAAAAGCAGGCCTTTCTCTCTCCAGTTTAAAGACAATCATTCCACTGTCATGACCAGCAGCCAACAGATTCATTTCAGGATGTGTTGCAAGAATCCAAAATCGATCATGCTCTCTCCGGAAGGTTTGAATTCCAGTGCGCTTTGTCGCATCCCATACTCGAATACTTTTATCTTCAGAATTTGATACAATGATGTCCTGTTTGGCATGGAACATAACACATGAAACATTATTCATGTGCCCACGCAGAGTATCCACTTCCCATGCCTTAGTATCTGAACAGAAAACATAAATTTTATTAATGAAAAGTGCAAGACGACAGCAAATACTTTCTCTTCTTGGTTAACCAGCTACTACAAAAGTTAATGCACACAAGAAATGTATTTTATGATACATTTTTGCTGCCAGCACTAAACACTGATACGCTAATTTTTTTAATAACCAGAATGGCATCAAGAGTATAGTATATGAAAGCCTAGGGCAGCCCAACTATAGTATGTATGTAAAATAGGAAGTCACAAATACTACCACTCGGTTGTTATTCCGGACAACATAAAAAAAAAAATAACTAGGCTTCAGTTTTACCATTCATCCTCCAAAGTTTCACTTGTCGGTCATCAGCTCCAGAGACAATGAGAGGAAGTGTAGGATGAAAAGCAGCCCAGTTGACCCCCCGATCATGACCTTCCAACACATATTTAACAACTGCATCAACACCACCAAAAAGATCCGTGTTCATCTGACTCAAACGCAATATATCATCTGAAGGAGGCCCAGCCTTCCTTTTGAGAGAACCAATATCCCAAACGCGAACAGTCTGATCCAGAGAGGCTGACACAACAATATCTTCTTTTGGATGGAATGAAGCACACATAACATAATGATTATGCCCCGTTAGGACAGATATACATGTTCGTGATTGCCAGTTCCATATGCGAATAGTCTGATCATCACTGGCACTCACAATCCACGGGTTCTCATGATGAAATTGCACAGTGCGAATATAATCAAGGTGTCCTAGAAGAGTGAACAAACATCTATGCAGCTTGTAGTTCCAAACTTTAATCTTGTAATCGTCCCCTGACCCAAAAAAAAGAAACACGAATAAGCAGCAAATAATATGAACCCTCCCCCTTCTACAAGTAACAAAATATTTTTTCTTTTCTTAACAACATAATACACCAAATTCCCTTCCCTTCTTTATCAAGTGACAAACATAAGTGCAGGAAAAATCACATTTAAACCCAACCAATGGCACACAGCTTAGTTTAAAAGAACAGATTAGTTACTAAGTTAACAGATCCAGATAATCTCAATTACACCAAAGATATTTCTTTTTAATATAAATTACAGCCAAAAACAAATCTCGAAACATTACAAAGTGTACCCCTCATTCGTACTGCTCATTGTATCAACACCATGGGGCAACCAAAGATTAACAGGCAAAGAGATAATGAGATTATCAGCAGGGATACTCGAAGCATACTTATTACCATAGATCTACACAAACACACACAAAAACGCTTTCTAAAACTTAAATATATTGCCTAGCAGAATTGTTTGAGTGGATCCTAATATAATTTAGATGAGTACAACATAACCTAGATTATGTTTCCATAGTTGACTACCCTTGCATAGATATATGCAGACTAACAATGAATATCCACAGTAGCGGATGCACAATCAATGGATCAGTTGGGATCAATGCACAAATCAGAGTATTAAGCAGTCAATAGAACAAATCAATGGCACAAACAACACAATGGCCACTTGCGTATCAAAAAAAGCAATGGCTGTGAAATGGCGAGGTTACCTCCGGAGACAAAGAGAGGCTGAGAATTGTGGAAATGAACACCTCTAACGGGGCCATCGTGCTCGTCAAACCTGTCGATGAGGGTTCCCATGCGGTAATCCCATAGTTGGATCACACCACTGTGAAGACTCGCAAGGATCCAGGGCCTCTTGCTGTGGAAACTAAGCCCCTTCACTCTGTTACTCTTGGTCTCGAACTTGGTCAACATCTTCTTCTTCCCCCTTAATCACAAAGCACTCTTTCGTGCCCACTGCAGCACAATCCAATAAACTAAAACGGGATTAAATGAAGACAAAAAGAATAAGATTCTCGCAAAACCATAAGCTCAATTCTGATCCCATCCCGAAACAACACTTCCCACAATCACACACAAAGAGGAAAAAAAAAAGAACAAAAAGCGTATGTTTTGCATCGCAATTGAACCTCAGAATGTGAATATCAGCATAATAATCACATTTTCGTTACAGATCAGACTAAAAAGGAAAGAAAAATTGGAATCTAAGCGCATGGAATCGTTACTGTATTGAATTCTTTCGGGGAATGCAATGTGGGAGTGATGAAACATGGAATTTACCTCAGATCTGATTAGAACGGTGAAATCAATGAATCGAAAATCAAGTTCACCGACACAAGTGAGCTCATATATATGTAGAGAGAGAATATTCAGTGATCTTGTTTCAGATGAGATCTGTTAATTTTCGAAGACAAAGCTCTCAAAAGAAGAAGGGGGAGAAAAGAGAGATGAAGAGAATGGAATGGAATTTTTATTTAGTACCAATTTATATTTGATGGCTATTTGTATTTTTGTATAGTTTCGAAAATTCATTTTATTTGCTTACTGCAGTGCAAATTAAAGCGCATTTGGACCAACCCCAAAGTTACACATAACTCTGCGACTACACACTAGTCAAGTAATAAAACTTAATTACTTGCACGAGATAGTAATTTATGGCCTAAGGGATCTGGAATTTGCGGTGGCAACAAATGTGGTTTTTACTTTTTAGCTTAATTTGTAAGCAAGTCTGGTGCAAATTAAAATGGTATTACTAATTTACTGTGGACAAATCATTACACAGGGAAAAGAGGCACACACTTAATTTTGCTCCCAAGTTAATGTAGTTACTGAATTTTTCTTTTTCCACTTTTTTTTCCCTTTCAGAAATAAAGTATAAGTTAAGGACCCCCTCGGCAGATCCAGGATTTTTCTTTTCTGTAATACTATATAGTTGAATCATGTATTTGAATAGATCAGTAACAATGACAGATCCGACGCTTAATTAAACAAATCATAAGTCATTATTGCCAAAAGAAAAAGAAAAGTTCTGTATTGCTTGGTATACTCTCAAAACAATAATCTCTTTACAGCTCTATATCAATTTGCTAAGAAATAAACATTCCACATTCTAGACTCCACAACAATACTTTCTTTTGTTTTCTTCTCTACATTTTTTTATATACCAACTTTGGCTACAATATTAATAACCAGCTGAACAAAACCCAAACATGGTAGCCAAGTTATATTCTGATCCGTGTAGGTAGATTGCTACCTCTATAACTTCTCCAACTCACAATGTACTTGCTTCATGACCTCCGCAAACAATGATCCACTGAAGATATTCCACTGCCAAGCCAGCAATTATGGTTTCCCCTGAAGCACCTGAACAATCTCTTCTGCTCTGGTTTCGATGCCTTTCAGGTATTCAGTCAAAATCCGCTGTTGGTAAGAACCTCCCTCCTTTGTTTCCCAGAGGTGGGCAGTGATGATGATGATGATGATATAGAGCATGAATATGGAAAAGGAATAACAGCAGTCAAAAAGAAGATAAAGACAGGTGAAATAATGAAATTTTAAAGCATGGTTGTCTCACTGTTCTAATTAAAGTGCGCTCAATTCGTTTCTTGACGACAGCATCGAGCTCCTCTGGTGAAATATCTCCAGCACCAATTGTCAATCCTTTGATCAAAATATTGTTCCATTCTTCTTCAGGAGCTGCAAGGATCCAAAAATCGGTTGATGAGATATATGTAACCAGTAACCACACTTGCAGATTAAAAGTAGAACACTATATTTCAAACTAGACACACCACCCAGGCACCCACACACCAGAATATAAAGTTTATGGGTGTTATTACCTTGGATTATATTTTCAAGGAATTGTTCATCCTTCAAAACTTCACTCCCTGCAAGAAGAATACACAAATCTTCAAAATTAGATTAAAAGTTTAATATTTATGCCAATCAACAAGAATATGTGGAAAACAAGCCAAGACAAAAATATGACAAAAATTTAATGTCCAGCTCTCATTTCCATAATCAACTTTGTGATCGCCATATTTTTCTGAAAAGAATGGTTTTGTTAGTAAGTGTTAAAATAATGTCGGATCTACCACTTAAAAATCAAGTACATAATCTATTTTAAACATCATTTCATTCATTGGATACATCACATACAAAATTACCTTTCATAGCGTAACTTCGTCTCGAGAGAACAGTTGAAGCATAAAGTTGCAAAACCTTTTGCAACATAGCCTCAAGACCAGGCTTATCGCCATCTTCCTTTGCCTGCATATTACAACCAAGATACATGGTTGAGCCTCACAAAGTGATACCACATGTAATTTCAGCAGAGAAATGATAAATGAATGTATCATATATAAGATACTCATGAAACCGAACAAAAGCAGCATATATGCAACATCCCAAGAGATATCCTACTAGAACTAGAAGCTACCAAGGAATCTCAAAAAAATGTTGTGACATCTAACCAATCGATTAATAAGACTTAAATTATACAAAATTCTGACGGCCATTGACAATTGAAAATTCTTTCGGTTACATATACATGCAGAAGAAGTGAATAGAAAGACTCACTTGTCGTAGTTGTGCATTAACTTCAGCAAGGAAGCCCTCATCTAGCTGTCCTTCTTGTTCCCTTTGACTTATCTCCTAAATATTAGAACTTCAAATTTAATTAGATAAATAAAAAATGCTGATAAATACTAGTGTATTATGATCTACCTTTTTACTTATTAAATATATAAAATTATAATAAATGTGACATTAGTCAAATTGGTAAATATCTTTCAGTCTAATCAAGAAGTCTAGGGTTCAAATCCTAAAATAGCAAAAAGTATTTTAATGGATATAATGGTATTTTAGGAACGAAAATTTGTGTACCAAATCCCTCCCTATTCCCATTATATATAGTAGATATGCAACTCTTAAGAGAAATTTTCACTTTCAAATAAATATTGTGCTTGATTCAATTCAGCTGGAATTACAGAACAATACATAGCAATTACTTATACATAAACATGTTCATTATTGTTGTTAGTCATTTGGTCTCTTTTAAGTCTTATCCAATTCATTTTTCATAAAACTTGAAGATGAATAATACTCTGCCTCTGGAGATCTCACGCACATTACAGTAAATGATTATTGATGTGAAAATTGTATTGCAGCGTTAATTTTCATTGATGAGAATAAAAACAATCATCTAACACGCTCTGTGAATAGAGAGAGCCAAGACTTCACTATAACAAAGCAAATATGTTATGTGATGCATTGGGATTTTGAGTAACATGAGTCTTAAAGCAAAATGATAGATCATTGGTTATACATCTAAATAATTGAAGAGATATGAAGGCATTATAAAATACAGCTGTAATGTTTATATGGTGTGAATTGTTTGATGTACATGTTTCATCAGAAAAATTTAAACTTAAGGCAAAAGGCGTTGGATTGAATTTCTAAAACACTACAATTGCACTCTACAGAGAAAGTATCATGCTAACATTATCTGCAGTCAAACCAGCTGTCAACTCCACTTGAAAGTAACGGTAGAGCCAAAACACCTTAAGAAGTGGACAAACTAGAGTTTATATATCATTTGCCAAGATGCATAGACAATCAATGCTGTGGTTACTTGTATGTCATAGGATTGGGTCCATCATTAGTGATTATCAAATAGTATGAAATTTAATAAACTTGATAAGTTAATATTAATAATTATCCATAAGTGCAGAAAAACAGTGTAATTTAAATGAATAAGAAAGGCCTTCCAATAAAACAGGCCAGCAAAGTGTAGGTGACAAACAAAACAAAACTCACCATTTCCATCAATGTGAGTCCCTGAGGATCTCTTGGAGGCCATGAAATCTCTCCTTCATCGTCAACCACAGGTTTTAGCACACCCTTCAGGACATCAGTGGCAGACTCTATCTTCTCCTGCAACACAAGAAGAAATACCAAGAAAGAAAGTCAAATCACTTGTTAACAATTGTTGGCCAACTGAAGATGAAGGGATACCTTGGTCTTATGAACCACGCGATCCACCACGTTCATAACAGCTGCAGCCAACTCTTCATAATCTTTCTACATTTCAACAACAAACAAACAAAAGTATGTAGTGTAATAAAAGAATTTTGCACAGAAAGCAAATAATGAAATATTCAGAAAAGTTTAATATTGTACTTTATCATCCTCAGACTTGCATGTGTCAGACCTTGCCGCAAGTCGTATCCAGAAGGTTGGATTGAAAGCAAGGATATTCTCAAGAACAATTTTCTGAAGCTGATAACAATGCAAAACAATATCATCATTGAAAAACCAAAATCCAAAATCTATCAACACATATCATTTGAGTCCAAGCATCACGAACCATAAAATATGGCTACAATCAAGAAATCAAACAAATAACTAATAAAATAAGAGGAAAATGAAAGACAGAAGAAATAGTTTACCTGGTGAGGATTAGCTTCCCTAAGCATATCTATAAGCATATCGATTTCGACGGTCTTCTTGAAAGCATCCTCGGCTTCTTGATTTTTGGCTGCACATATGAAAGTTCCCCTGTGTTTTTTAGATCCAAACACGCCAAATTCACTATTCTTGATAACATCCTCATCTAAATTTCTAATCTATAGAGTTAGCACTACATAAACCTTCAGAATGATATAATAGCTAAATATTAACTTCTAAATGATAATGATAATTGATGTGTAGCAGTGCTAGTGTTTGTGTGTTACGGTACCTTCTCCTGCAACTCAAACGGAAAGTTGTGAGCCTCAAACAGAGACTCTGCTCCGAGAGAATCCGAAACTTACAAGGTTGGATGAGTGAACCCTAAATTATGAGAACAGAAATGGCGTCATTAAGGTAAGGAGAGAGAGAGAGAGAGAGAGAGAGCGAGAGAGGTGAAAAGTGTGAAAGAAGCACCTGAGCAAGATGAAGTGGATGAGATGGAGGATTAAGAAAAATAGAAGCAGAAGCAGAAGCGGAGACAGAGAACAACAGCCTCATTTTGATTCTAATTCTTAGTGTGAGATACAGATAACAGTAAGTTACTTCAATGGCGGGAGAGAAAGAGAGAGAGACACCTCTCAAGTCTCACCAGAAGTGCGTGCGCGACTTGTCACCACTCGTTAACTCCCTGGCCAGTGGCCAGTGGCCACCGCCACTTCCTGAATTTTTTTCAAAAAATTGTTGGGTTCATTATCGGACCGAGGCCCAACAATGCCTATTTTTAATGGGCATACGTAGAAGGCAGAGACCTCTTTCTAGCCCCAATTTAATGGGCCTACATCATAGGGCCGAGCCCAAGAGTTCCCTTAAACCCTATTTGCTTCCTATAAATTCAGACTCTATCTTCACTCACCACCGATCTTATGAAAGCCTTAATAGGAAGTGGGAGGCAGGAGGTATCTTTTAACAATTTCTTGTTGATTAACCGATTCATGATTCTATTGTATTATCATCTTTGTAATTCTTATTGGTTTTTTCATTATTACATATGTGAAAATTTCTTGTTGATTACCGATTCTTAGTTCTACTGTTTTTCCATCTTTGAAAACGTTTCTTCTCTCGTTTGTTTTTTCAATATAAGATCTGTAACAATTTCCTGATGATAACCGATTCATGATTCTACTATTTTTTTTCATATTTGAAAATATTTCTTCTGGTTCGTTTTTTCAATAAAAGATGTGTGGGAGATCACGGTGATGACTCCATGAAATTCAAGCTCAACAGACCGGAATGCAGTGCTTTCTCTCTTTCATGAGATTGCTTTGCGTGTCGACCACCCCGCTGACCTGAGTGATCTCTTGCACTTCTTCCTCCTCTTTTCTATGCTTTATTTTTCGCATTTTCTTTCATTCTTTTTTTTTTTTTCATTTTGAAATGGGGAAAGAGGTTTTGACAATGAGGATATAAAAGCTCCCTCTTCTGAAATTGTAGTTGAGGAATGTTGCTGGCAGAATCGAACCATAAAAACCTTTTGCCATCACTGAGTTATCTCTTTTCCCCTCTTAACTGTCCTGCTTTCTCGTTTTCTTCCACTTTTTTTTGTTTTATTTTTCGCATTTTCCTTCATTTTTTTTTTTCACAATAGAACCATAAACCTTTTCCCTTCACTGAGTTGTCTCTTTTCCCTCGTCTTTTACTTCCCCTTCTGATTCCCCTCCCTCTTTTGAATAACTAAATTGTTCGATTTCTAACGTTAATTTTACAAATTGCTAATATATGGTTGTCTATATTGGCTGGTCAATTTGGTTTTATTCCACAAGATTTATGGGGTTTAGGGTCTAGGTTAATTTATGAACCATGAGATTGTTAAAACTCGGAAATACTTTGAAGTTTGTGGCGTTTGAGATGTGAATTGAAAAGGATAGTTAGCTCATTGTGGCTGGTTGTAGGATTGTTTGGTAGTTTTATAGAAGATTATATAGTTTTAGTGTCATTGATAAAAATTGATTTAACCGAGTAATGTAATTAGGATTAATGAGAATGAGAGTTTTATTCCATCATCTCAATTAGAAACAGCTTTGGGTTCGACCACCCCGCTGAACTGAGTGATCTCTTAAGCTTGCCTTCTTCTTTTTCTCAAATTTAAATCTTGTTCTCTCCACTGAGGTAATTAATGCACCACTCGTTTTTGAAAAATTATTATTTTCATAAAGGTGCAGTTGTCTTAAGTCTTAACAACTTAGTATATCTCAAATCATCTCATATAGAGTTTTCACCAATCATAAATTGTTTCACTGAAAGTGTGTTCCAATCTCCAACATCTTGACTATGTAGGTGAGGTCTATGATGATGATTTCTATTTGCCTACATTGGCTGATTAATCGGTAGTTAGATTATGATGTGTACCAATAATCTGAGACCTCCAAGTTACATAACATGCTTGCGATGATCCCCTAAAACCTTGTGTTATATCGCACAGAACTACGTTTGTTTGGTTTAATGGATCACAAGTTTTCATTGAATTCTGCATATGAAATTGATTTAATAATTAATGATGAGATTAAAATTGGGAAAGTGTTGATAATTGCTTTAGATGGATTTATGTTGTGGGGGAGTGGATCCTCTTCAATGTCGAAAAAATTGAATGGTGTCAATTGTGATTTTTCACCCTTTATTATTCTCTTTCTCTCTCGTATTTAATTTTGATTTTACTTATAAAGTTAATGGTGAGAGATTGCATTGTTTACCATCGTTTGGGCTTGGTCGGCTGCAATAACGTTGCGCTCACTTGGGTCATGGTTTAAGGCATTAAGTTTTTGGACCCTACATGTACACCAAATAACCCATAGATGATAAGCTGTTAGAACATTATTCTAATAGACATTAAAAAAAACATGTTAAACAGAAAATTCTTTTATTTTTTGGCGTCTAACATAATTTTTTGGTGTCTAAAACAACAGAAAACTCTTACTGCATAACATCCATGTTTTGTTCATAATTAATCTTTGGCCTGTCGGTGGGAAACAGAAAAAAAATATCTATGTTTTGTTCATAATTAATCGTACAATACTAATTAATGAATAAAAAGTGTAAAGGTGTGTGTTTCTAGAAAAATGGTGTTTTTACTTTTTAACTCAAGTTTTAAATGTTTTCAAAATATATTACGGATATAAAATCGTTTTTCCTTTTGACTTGCATACCCATTATGGCATTATGCTCTAGCAAAAATGCAAAATCCATAACAAGATTAAGAGGGAGAGCTAAGAACGGTGATGTGTTATTGGGTACGTTATAGGGCCAAAGCCCAAGAGTTCCTTTTTTATGGTCTTAAATTGAAGGAAATTTAGACCTTTATGGTAGCTAGCCCCAATGCATTAATCCAGCAGAAAGTTGAGAGTCCAAGATGCAAGAATTGATTTATATCATGTTGGACTTAATGTTACTACATGTGAAATCTTGAGCTCAATATAGCTATTGTTTAGTCACACATTTGATATTAACATGCAGTGCTTGGACCAAAAAACAAAAGCTTACACAGTTACAGTAAGGTATCTTTGCATATTGATATATTTGAATAATGACGGAGATTCAGAGATTATAATTGAGATAGTAGTAGAAAAATAAACCAGAAATAACAAGTTATACACTTTTATGAATAAAAAGACCATAAGGCAAGAATAAAAAGAATTGAATGGTATGCTATAAAGTGAAGAAAATAAAATAAAACAAAATTGATATACAAGTTTCACATAACCTGTTCACCCTTCATAAAGGCCCATTGCCCATCAACTGCCAAAAGTGGAAACTACAAGAATATTAAATTGATTCTATAAAAAAAATGAATATTAAATTGATTGGAAATATATAGATATTTATAGGCAAAGCTAAGTTGGCTATAAGGTCCCCCCAACACCTCATTTACATACAATAAATGGGCATACCCATGAAGTGTCAGTTGCAGTGCAAATAGAATGTGGTCCCCTAGCTTCTAGCTATTAAATCTGTGAACTTCTAGTGGGAATATATTTTCGTGCAAAGTAAGCTATAAAATTAATTGATACAAATTTAATATTAAAAATTAAAAGTGCACATTATACATGGTTAATGAGCTATAATTCAAGCCAATGAATTATAGTTTAAATGGTATAATCTTTTCATACTCATTTTTTTTTTTTACCAAAATTATGAGATTCGAATTTGTAACCTCTTAATTGAGTATAGGGAGATTATGCCATTTGAACTATTACTTATTGGCTCTCTCCATACTCACTTAAGAGATTGCGAATTTAAGTCTTTTATCTTTGGTAAAAAAAATGAGTTATAATTCAAATGATATCATTTTTTCATGCTTATTTAAGAAGTTACAAATTTGAATCTTTCTATTTTTAGTAAAAAAAAAAAACATACATTACATGTATATTACATGGAATAACTGATTTTATATCCTTTTTTAGTATATGAACAATT
>NC_029787.2:7636407-7642297 GCF_000816755.2 Arachis ipaensis
ATTGTTCTTTTTCTCTATTCCAAGTTCACATGCAGTGGGAAACTGACCATAAGGCGCTACTTTTTGTCCTTCCCTACCGTCTTGTGTTCTGCCATGCCCACTCTAATTGCAGTCTCAATTTTCTGCTTCCATTTAAGTTCTACAAAATGTGGTTTTTTTTTTTATTTAATTGACTCGTGTAGCACATGAACTATATGTAATTTTCTCACTATTGGCGCTTGATAACTTATATACATGTATGTTACAATATACTGAGTATTTTTGTTACGAGATGATCTCTCCTAAATATGTTTCATATTATTAAGAGACTTTAATTTGTTGGTCCTAAAATGCATACAACACAAGCACTTCTTATCTTGTACTGAAATTCACTATTTATTCATTTAGAAGGCCAGGTGAAGTAGCAATTTAAATCAAACTCTAATATGCTAACTATATTAGATGATCAGCTGTCCTAAAAAATCAACTCTTCACAAATTAAGTTATATCATTAGTAATAAAATTTATGCATCTTGTATTTTAAAGATCATATTTTAATAGTATGATAATTATTTTTTTAGTTTTTAATATATTTAATTATTAAAATATAAACAATTATTTACACATCCAAAAATCAAATTAGTTAGAAATCAAAATTTCGAATTTAAAATTCTAAAATAAATCTTAAACCATCTTAAATCACTAGTAAAATCTTTGCTCTGTAAAGATCCAGAGCTGCAACACCTCCCCCTCCTCATCTATGACCGCTTTCGTCTTCTCCCGCGTTGCGCACTTTTTTACTATATTATTTTTAAAATGTTTTTTTTAACACATTATTAATAAGATCCTAAATAATAGCCATGATGATTTCTAGCTAGATGATAGAAAATACTTAATTATTTCGGTAGACACTTAATTATTCATATGTGAGGAATTATTTTGGCTCATTTTTTGGATATGAGAAGTATGTGTGTTATAGTTTGTTGTTGAAAATATAGGTGCTAGACATGGATGTGAGATAGCTTTTTCTAAAATAAGATACGAAGAAATCGGACCATTCGATTTCTTTGTAAAAATAATTAAGCCTACTAATTGGACAGTCCGATTAGTGTGGAAAAGAAATTTTAAATTTTGGCAAAAGTAATCGGACCGGGGAAGCCCGCCCCGCCCCGCCAAAGCCCGCCAAAACCCGCGGTTTAAGCGGTGCGGGTTAGGCGGGCTTTTGCTATTTGGCGGTCCTAATTTCCCAGCCCAGCCCGCCTTTTTTGGCGGGTTATGCGGGCCGGCCCGTCGGATTTAGGCCCGTTTGCCACCCCTAAATCGGACCCTCTAATTTGTATTTAAAAATTAAAAAAATTTAGGATACATCCAATTTGTGAACCCCAAATTTTTTTAAGTTTTAAAACACAAATCAAAGAATCTGGTTTATATTTCCAAAAATCAGACGATCCAATTTTTATTTTTGACACCATAATTACATAAAGCACTTATATTCTTGATAATTGCGTCCTTTACCATTCCCCCAACTACATGTAAATTAAAAAGTGAATTATTTCACTATTAGATTCAAACACAATGCCTATAGGAGTAAAAGTACAATGTTCCTTTCTTATCTTCAAATAACCCTGTTTTATGCTGACAACTGGCATGTCTTTTACAATATCTTGTCTAAGAGATTCTCAAACTAGATAATCCGTATCCAGTCTCAAAAAAAGTATTTTCTGTCGTTTAGTTTGGCCGATTTCAATAGTGTTCCACACTTATTTTCTTGTACTTTCTAATTTTAATTACATTTATGCTATTTAAACAATTAAAATTGAGTTGTTTATAGACATTTAATTTAATTTAATTTAATTTAAAGATAGAAAAAGCAGAGTTATAATATTAAAATAAAATATCAAATTATAATTCAACATTACTAAAATACGTGTTAACAAAGTATACAAAATTTTCTTGTTAATGGAACATCTTTTTTTCCTTTTTGCTTATTTGCGGCCGTTCCCTTGGTCAATTATCATTATGATGAAATGTAAAGAACAAAGTCCGCAACAACCACGTTTTAATTTTAAAAAAATTGTTTTGAAATGGAAAGGAATTGCACAACTAAAAAGTTGAAATCAAAGCCGAAAGGAAGCATATTATTGGTATTTGGTCAGAACAAGCTAAGCAACACTAAAATATTATTGTATCACTTTTTAGGTCTTCCTTCAAAAGCGCAACTATAGGAAGCTTCATAAACAACAACCATATCAACTCGTTAGCTGAATCTACATTATTATGCTTTCAACAGTTAGAGAGTTAGATTTTAATTTAGATTCAACTAATTTAAAAAATAATATTTTGTGTATTACTTTTTTATTAATTTTGTTATGGTCTCTCTGATTATATCCAAAAAATACCTCGTTCTAATGTGGCTTGAAGTTCTTCGGTCTTGTTGCAGAGTATGTATCTACAGAAACACTCAAGTCAATAAAAAATATAGATTAATTCATTTATAAAAAGATTATTTTAACGTTACAACAGTAAATTTATAACTATATTTTTAGGACAATTTACTTAAATAAATAAAATGGAGAAAGAATTTACCTAATTACACAATTTTAAATATCAATATACAAATGCATTTTTTTATATTTCTATAAAAATCGCTACTGATAATAGCAGATTAGGTTATAATGTAAATCGCTACTGCTAGCCACAGTTTACGTGTGTTTTGGGGTTAACAGAAATCGTTATAGGTAATAGGGGTTTCTGAAGACATTTGGCCATAAACCGCTACAGGCAGTAGCGATTTATGCATTGTGGGCATTAAACGTAAATAGCTAGAGACAGTAGCGGGTTACTTGGAGTGTGCGTCTATATAAACCGTGGCATGCAGCCGCGGATTTCATTTGTGTGACTTTTGAGTTTGGCTAGAGAGAGAAAATTCTAGAGAGAAGGAGGAGCACTTGGAGAGCGGTTTTGGATTTTTTCGAGCGCTAACTTTCAGTTGGAGATCATGGCAGACCAGCAAAGCTTGTACCGACTGAACGGTGTTGCTCATATTGCTGGTGCCATTGCCGATGAGGTTAGCTTTGTTTTATTTATCTGAGCATTAACATTTGTTAGATAGATTATAGAATGTAGCGTTTAGGAGATAGAATATTAATCTAACCCTTATAGTTGAGTATTAGATGTTACTTAGGATGTGAAATGTAGTAGGGGTATATGTACAAAAACTAAAATTGCAATAACCGAATTCGACGGACTGGCTCTAAAACTATATCCATGGTTTTTAATAATTTATTTAGGAAAATCAAATTGGTTTGAAAATCGGTTTATGTTAAGTTAAACAACATTAGAATAATAGTTAAAAAAAAATTATTTTAGGATTCCAATTTTAATTATTCGGTTTAAAATATAGATAAGAAACCGGCATAATTGAATAATAATTTTATTTTCGGATTCTAATTTGATTTTATAATTGAATAATAATTTAATTAATTAATTGTTTAATTGTATTGTTGTGTGGTAATATTTATTTATTTATTTGGTCTAAGTAGTTAGGATTTTTTCGTGTTGCATGTAAATTTTAACAACGTTGTGTATATCTTTCGTGCATGGTGCAGCCAAGTAGGTGTATCTACAGTGTGAGGCGACAACAAAATATGCCAACACATGACAGAATCATACCTTTCTAACCTCCAAAAAATTCCGCCGATAGTGAAACAAGATCTGCAGGTCTTCATCGGACCCTATCACAAACGTCTCGTACTTCACACCGGCGGACACAACGGCAATGAAAATCTTGTAGAAATTTTTTAACCCACTTTGTCCCACGCACACCCAACTTCTGTAATATGTTCTGTTTTATTTCTGCCAATGTACTCGACGACCGGATAAAAACATTAAGCGGTTTCCTGTCTGTAAATTTAATACCGTGCCTTTGACTTTTTTTTTAATTTTTTCAGAGCAATGCACTAGAGGCACAAAACTCTCCTCACCATCTATTTGTGAGAAATGACACACTCTTTTTAGCTCAATAATGTCTTGGAGGAGTGTTTATAGGCAACCAGTATAACACACACTCTACGTAAACTGCTACTGTCTCTAACAGTTTAGGTTCATGTCCATAATGTATAAACCGCCTGTAACGGTTTATGACCAAACGAATTTCTTTAAAAACCATTACTGTCTATAGCAATTTCTGTTAAGCTCAAAATACACGTAAATTACGGCTAACAATAACAGATTACATTCTAACCTAATCCACTATTGTCAATAACAATTTTTATAAAATTATAAAAAAATATATTTACATATTAATATTAAAAAATGTATAATTGAATAAATTTTTTCTCCACTTTATTTATTTAAATGAATTGTCCATATTTTTATATAAAGTAAAAACAATAGCATCAACATTTTGTGTCTCGTAAATTCGTTGAACGTGCCACAACCAATTTCAAGAGTGTGATCACATTTGAATAATGAATACAATGATTAGTTATAACTTTTGTATAAGTTCCATAAATAAAAATGAAGCCTCTAATTAGGTAGGTATTATACGTAGGCAAAAACAACTTTAAAGGAGAAAATACTTCATCCATATTACGGGTGTACACGACCCACTTCGGCTCGAAAATCCAATTCGAATCCGAATATTTTAGGAGTAATTTGGTGTGATTTTATTGGATTTAAAGTTAAATAAAAGTCTAAAAAATAGATTTAGTCATTATTTAGAGTAGGATCCGAATCAAGACAAATTTCGACTTAACCCAACCCGTGTGCATTTTATGGGAACTAAAAAATATATATATATTTTAAATTAATTTTAATATTATGTTATATTAAGTATAAACTTATTGTTTTGTTTTTAATCACATCTGTTGAATTAGGAAATAGATTAAAAAAGTATTAAATTAGAATTTATAGACAAATTTAAGTTTAAGTATAGTTATCGACTTTTCTGTAACAAGTATTTTTTTCTTCTTTACAAATAGGTGCATCATAATTTTTTGACAATTTATCAAGATCCAGACTTCACTTGGTCGAGATCTGATTTTAGTATGGCTCGAAAGTAGTGTGATTTCACCGAATTTAAGATCGGATAAAAGTTTCAAAAATATACCTAATTACTATTTAAGATCAGGTCCGGATCAAAGCGAATCCGATTTCACCCGACCTCATGTCCACTCCTAATCTATATAATTAGAACATTTGATTAAGTGTTGATTAGAAAAAAGATTTAAATTAAGTGTGCATAATAAATATTAGACTAGTGTGCATAAAAATTAGACTAGATGAGAGTTCAAGAGTACCGGAACCGATATTTAAATAAAACTTTTTTTATGAGGAGGTATGATGCATCTATTGAAAAATTTTTAAGTGTATTGATATATTGATATTTTAGTACTTTTTAATCATTGATCTTTATAATTAAAATTAATAATTAAAAATTATTGAAACATCAGTGTATCGGTATACTTAAAAATTTTTCGCATTTATAATAGTTGATGGTTTAGAACGTCATAATAGAGCAAAAAACACGTGAGCATTACGCTAGGACATTTTCAATAGCATCTTTCGGATATTATTTATACTAGGGGAAGATATTTCAAATTTAGATTACAAACTTCTTTTAGAGAGGCACCTTGTTGGGGCATCTCTGGCTATGCCTTTTTGTTTGTTTGTTCAAAATAACCTCTTAGTTTTGCTTTATCACATGCCATGCTAGGCACATGTTTACCTACAACATCGGGCACTAGAAAAGAAAAAAAGAGAAAATATTATGTAAGTCATGAAAAATCATGAGTATAAAGATGTAAACCAATAATGTATCATTCTTTATGCACTACCTATAAAAGCATTGTCTAGAAAAAGTATCAACCTATTATATAAATATAATTTGCTACAAATAGTATAGAATTAG
>NC_029787.2:7642425-7659686 GCF_000816755.2 Arachis ipaensis
TAGGCACAGTTTTTTTCAGGTAATATGAGATAAAAAAAAAAAAACAAAACAAAATTGAGTGAATATTAATTGAAAAAAAATTTATCATTACATATTAGTGAAAACTCAACTATGCAATCAACTTCACGTAAAATTGATAACTAAAGATCTTTAGATAAAAATTTAGTCAAATCAATCAAATTATTTAAGGACTCTCAACTATCAACTTTACATAAAATTGATTGCACATGAATTTTTACCTTATTTACATATTACGTTACATCCCTTCAAAATTGTATTCCCATTTTCACAAAGAAAAATACTATAGTGGAAATCATTGACTAATGAAATTCGTAAGTTGCCTCTCATTAATTAGTTATTAGTGTTAAAGAGTAAAGAATTTTTTAAAACTTTTATAAAACATATTATATTTTTTTATAAATGATCTCAATTTTTTTGAGTTTAATTTTAATATACCAACAGTCATAAAATTATATTTGTTCTTTTGGATAACTACTATTCATATAGTCAATGTAAAAAGGAGTTGTTTTTGCTGATGTGACCTTATATAATTGGATACACATGTAAAACTACTTTATACTACTAGTACATCAATTTTTTTTTCACTTGCCAATGTTATAAATATCGATCTCTACCCATCCAATATCTTCTATCATATTATTATTTCAATTACTTTTCCTACAAATTGTATAATAAATAATACACAATTATACACATCTTATGAAAGTAACTAATATACAACATAGTTAACATACATAATTACCATTAATAATCGGATAAATTACATAGATAAATTGATTGAAAATTAAAATTACGGAGATGTCCTAAATTAAATTTGATTACATGCATACCTAATTAGTCAAACAAGACATGCATGTAACCAAATTCAGTTTAGGACATATGCATAATTTTGATTTTCAATCAATTTATCTATATGTAATTTAGCCTTAGCAGTGATATATATAGTTTTAAAGATGTATAACTAGTAAAATCTAGTAGATCATGCAATAACATAATTCAACAGTGTAAATATGAAATGATTCTATACATACAGGAATCTCGCATAATAAATAGATGCTCTAAGAAGGAAGCTTCATGAGTTTGTAAAAGCCGACATTGTCACATTGGTTCTGTATCTAATCTATAACCTGAAGGCCATGATCAAAAGCTGAAGCATTCATTCATTCACAACAATGCAATAAAGGAAGAAGATGGTAATGCATGATGCTTGGCCATGCCTCCAAGTTCAGACAAACTCATCACACAATTGAAAGTGAAAGCATTATTATTTCCCATAGAATAATAATAATACCTAGCCAACTTGCTTTGCTCCCCTGCCTCTTTACTCTTTACTCCAAGAAAGAGAAATCCACATGGACATGGACAGAGAGAGAAAGAGATAGAAATCAGAGATATTAATGTATAATATATATAAATAGTAACAGCTACTATTGTCTCTGATATTGATATAGCATTGATCCAGAGTTTTCTATAAGTCAGAGAAAACACACATTTACATACTTCTGAGCTTAGCTGTTTGCTGTTCTCTATGGACCATCACTCCTTAAAACGCCCATAATTCTTTGTCCCCATTTCCCTTTTCTTTTCCGAACCCGCACTATCTATCTATCTCTCTTTTCAAACACACACACACACACACACACTCAGAAGAAGAAGCAAATCAAATCAAACACCAAAAAGAAAAGAAAAGAACAGAAATAATCTATATAGAGAGAGAGACAAACTGACAAAGAGTGATATGAAGATCCAGTGTGATGTGTGTCACAAAGTGGAGGCCTCTTTCTTCTGTCCCTCTGATGAAGCAGCTCTATGCCATGGCTGTGATCGCACAATACACTGTGCCAACAAGGTTGCAACCAAACACACGCGCTTCTCTCTGCACCACCCTAACTCCAAAGACGCCCCTCTTTGTGATATCTGCCAAGTAATGCCTTCTTTCTATATTCAATTCATTATTCTAATCCTTAGTCACATGTAATTATATATTAAACAACAAAAGAAAAGGTTTAAATAAAGTGTCACATCTAACTTAAAGAAATGTATTAATAAAAAATCTCTTTTTCTGTTTTTTTGGGGGGGTTTAATTTACAGGAGAGACGTGCATATATATTTTGCCAAGAAGATAGAGCGATACTATGCAGTGAATGTGACGTTTCTATCCATGGAGCCAATGAATACACTAAGAAGCATAACAGGTTTCTTCTGACAGGTGTAAAGCTTGGTGCTGCTTCTTCTTCTTCTTCATCAGAGCCAACATCAATGTCCTCGAGTAGAGCCACAACAAGCTCTGAAGCAGCAAATAACCAGAATAATAATAATTATTATATGGGTAGTGACACGGGTTCAGTTTCAACAAGCAGCATTTCTGAGTATTTGATTGAGACCATACCCGGTTACTGCATGGAAGACCTTCTCGATGCTTCATTTCCGCCAAATGGTTTCTGTAAGGTTTGCTATATGCTGGTGCACCATAGCTTGTAATAAGATTTCAGAAATTCTTTTAGCTAACTTCAAGTTTCAACACAAATTATTATCACTTATTATTATTTAGTTTGATATTGAAGCTCTAAATTATGATATGTACAAATGATAATAAGAGACAAAGCTGTTGTCTAAACTAAATATATGCTTGGCTTAGAGCTTTCGAAAACTTAAGTTAAAAACCTTTACTGATGAGATTGTGTTGTGTGTTTTTCACAGGAGTATGAGCAGCAATCATTGTTTCAGGACCGAAATAATGTTCATCACTATGTCAGCATGTGTTCGTTTCCATTGGAAGCATGGTCTCCATCATCAACCCCAACTTAGATCTCCTTAGTTTGTGTAACAATTCTAGTAATCTTCCTCAGATGGATGATTATTGTTCGGTAGAAATTGTGGAAATAATGCCAAAAGCAAATACATCCCAAGGATACTCGAATAATTCGAGAAAAGATGGCTTACTCATAATGCAAATGTAAATGCTCCCGTTGATCACAATTCTGTTTGATTTGTTGGGGAATGTTCTCCTGTCTTGTTCTCTTCATTTCTCTTTTCATCAGCATGACTTACCCCACTTGGCCACTTGTTATAATAATCTCCGCTCCCTAATAAGATACGTCATTCAGCTAATAACTTTAAACTAGTAAGTATTAAAGCATTTTATGACCAAAAAGGGAAGCATGCAATCAGTATTTCCGTGTACTTTTTTGTCTTTTGGTATTTTGAGCCCGGCACATGATATACGTCAACTAATTATTAAGTAGACTTAGATTTTAGTATTTCACTTTAATTTTTCTTTCTCACTTTAAAGAACTTAATTGTGGTTTATACTTTATAGTATCTTGTTTTCTCTTAAAATTCAGTTCGCAACTTCATTTATTCTTCCGTGACCACCTTTTCTTTTTCCCTTGGTCGAATTCTTGTGTGAATACTTGAAACCAACTACGATTGAAACCCCATTTTTTTCAGCACGAAACGAACTCTGCTGTTTTCAACACTTCTGAAATCCTAGAAATCTGTATTGCTTTTCTTTTCTTTTCTCGGGGTTCCAGAATCTGTATTGTTAGGAATCTCACCTACTGGCAATGCCAATTTGGCATTAGTATGCCACCGACACTAGTTTGTTTGACGCACCCAAGTAGATCATGGAACTTCAACCCCTTTTACATTTTTCTTTCGAAAAAAAGGACCACAATATTCAATGTTGAAAAAGGAGATATCAATTACTTATACGCAAGGTAGATAGATCAGAGATCTAAGGTTGCTTTTTGTCTACTTATTCCGCTTAATTTTACTTAGGTTTTATTCCTTTATACTTTCAAACCTCCCCAAAATCGGTTTTTTCTTAATTATCAAAAGTTAAGCACAAGAACCAGTATTGATTTTTTGAAATAGCCAAAGAACCTGTATCCCATAGCATTTTCTTCAATTACTAATAAACTGGGAGTTGGAACTCGAGCAGCACCTGCAAAACAGTACCAGATGCTTCCGAGAAAAGATTTTAGATACGAGAGCATCTGAGCTTATTATTTTTTATCATCACTTAATTATTAACTTAATTTTTTTAGTCTAATTTCTTTAATCTAATAATCCAACAATATATTTTATTTTATACTTTTAAATATTAATAACTAATTAATAACCAAAAATAATAAATTTTGATAACCCTCTAGTATTCCTCATTAGATACCTCAAGATAAGCTTGGACAATGAGATAACAATGCCTACATCTTCATACCTTGTGCACGAGTAGAAAATTATATACCCAAACATTTGAATGTAAAATATCAAAAGCAAAGGGAGAGAGGTAAAACCTCACTTGTCTAATTTGATTTAGGCATCCATGATATACAACAAAAATCAGCAACGCACATTGTGCTCAAGTACTTGAGCATTGCTGTTTACAGTTTACAGACACCCTTTCCTTTTTCCATTTTACATTTCCCCACCCCCTTCATTTCACCTTATTATACAGCTTAAAGGGGTATAGTAAAAGAAAGATAATATACCTTTAAAACAGATTTACATACAAGCAAACTAAGAAAAGAATTCCACCTGTAAAAGGGGATATAATAATTCAATAGGATAAAATCCTGCAGAAAATTGGACAGGCAAAAGTAAGTTATGATTTCGTACTTGTAGGTTATAACATTTGAATGCGGCTCAGAAAGGTATGATAAAAGAATTGCACAAGACCTCTGTTAGAACGGTCAGGATGTAAAAGCAAAAAGCCTGTCTTCAATATTAGTGCGGCATATCGGACACTCGGAACAAGCTAGTGAACACGATTTACACACTGAAATGCAATCAGGCTGTTAATTCAGAGTAACAAATTTAAACCCAAAATGAAAACACCCTAAAGTTTGATATCGGAAAAAACACATACTAGTGAGGAAAATACTTACAACAAAAATGACGGCATGGAAGAAGAATTGCAGCTGTTGAAGATTCAAAACATACTTTGCATGTATGGGAATTGGCATCTCCGTTGCTAAGGTGTTTGAGTTCTTTTTCCTTCATCTCTTGCATGCGTGACTGAAATCATAGATCACAATAAAATCTTTCTTAGATAATCCTATTCAGTCCAAAATAGTAATAATAGTAAGAGTTCAAATTTTCCCAAGATAAGAAGGCACAAAACAATGCAGAGTTTTACCCTTAGATGAGCGACCGAGGGTTCTTCATTAGGAATTTCATTTTCTGGTTTTGAAAAATCCCCATTCTGCTCCATGAGGACAATATTAGTTTCATTGCCATTATTCATAACATCATTCGTATGTGATTCCCCAGCACTATTTTTTTCATCAATGTTTGTTTCTGAGACACAACCGCCTTCTTTTTTTAGCTTAGCAACAAGCACCCACATATTTGCTAAATCATTCTCTAAGGCAGCTTCTCTGTTCTTGGCCTCTTCGACCCTTTTCCTGTACTCATCTTCCACAAATTCCTTTTCAGCTAATGCGGCCTCAAGAACTGCCTCTCTTTGTTTCCTAGCCTGCAGTTCCATCTTCAGATCCTCAAAATCAAGACTCCATGATCCAAACTCGTCCAGACTAGCTCTGCTGGATGTTCTTCCCTTCCTTCCAGACCTTACATCATTGTGCTTGCGATTAACACCATTAGCAGTTGGCACAAAAGCACTTCGAGTGTTGGCCAACTCTCGAGCAGCCATCAATTCTTTTTCCAACTTAGCATTCTGCAATGAAAGTTTTGTCACTTCCCCTGCCAAAGTCTTCAGTTCCACAGCAGCTGCAGAGGCCAGTTCTTTGGCATAACAAGCCTCTTCTGAGAGTTTTTGGTTCTGCACGTGCAACCCACTATTCTCTTCTGACAGATGCACTTGCTCCAGCTTCAAGTTTTCATTCTCAATCTCCTGAAAAGAGAAGAAAAATGTCAATTAGGTAAACCAATCAAATTAAACAATAAAAAGGACTTGACAGGATATGCAAACTTCGTTTACGCAGAGAATCTGGAAAGTGACCATACATATTAATCCTAACATGCAACTTCGTCAATAACAATAGACAAAATCCTTTCAAGCAATGAACTCTCAGTTACCTGTGATTTTATTTTTCTTTTCAACTCGTCAATGTTTTCTTCCAAGGGATGTTGATCGTTAAACCCCAATGTAGTGCCACTACTAAATGTTGCAAGTTGCTCCTCTAGGAACTTGACCTTTTCTTGCAATTCACTAATTTCAGAACACTATCAACAAATACAACATGCCAAAGAAGGGTGTCAACACAGCTCAGTAATAGTGGGAGTTTTTGTAGCATTTTCCAATTTTAACACAGAGAAGGAAACACTCAAAATATAACCACGTACCTTGTCATTTAATTGTTCTTGAAGGACACGGTTGTCCGCAGATTTTATCTGTAGATATATTAAGAAAATAGATTATGTACCACAATTAATAAATTCATATACTGCACATTGAGAATATAAATTGTGAAATACAATGGCAGGATATGACAATAAAACAAAAAGTCAAATCTGTGAGTAAATTGGTGGCTCAAGATGAAAAATCAACATTGTTCTTATATTGCTGAAATAGTACTTACTTCCAGCTCAAACTCCTTTTCATTACATTGAGTCATTAATCTTGTGATTGTCTGCTGGAACCAAGAACGAGAAAAGAAAAACAGGTATAAATGACCCTATCACTGAATACACGTAGTATAAAAACTTCTAAATGAAAACAGATATAAGAGAATATATCAAGATGGCACCTGCTGCATTTCAACCAGCGATGAGCTAGCGACAGAAGATTCACCACTCTCTATTATTCTTTGTTCTAAAAGTTTCATTTGCTTCTTTTTTTCTTGGATATCTTGTTCCAAATTCTCAATCTGTAGCGGGAAACAAAAATCAAAATTAGCAACAAACTGTATGTGTCATCGTATGGAAAATACATGCATAAGAAGTGCTTGGCATCACTGTAAAATGTGTATGACATCTAAGAAATTATTTAATATACCATCACCCTAGTTTTATACCATTATCCAATCCAATATATGCTTCTATACATAAAAATTTTAAGTTGAGTGTGGTTAGTCAAATATTATGATGTTATATGATTAAACATGAGATAATATTTTCATATATATTTTCACTATAATTCTTTTATACGAATATAATTTTAATCAGCGATAATGTACAAGCATCCCCTTTCTTTTCACAATAATGGTATAATTTATGGTATGTGTAAGGCATTACCAACCAAGGTCAAGATCTGCTTCCAGACTTGTTCAGTACGTACGAATTATAAATTGCATGTGACTAACAATTTCCAAACAAAATACAAAACAGGTAAAGCAACCGAGTAATACTCTATTATGATATAGGAAAACCTGATTAGATAATTGGCTAAAGTAAGATAGAAATTATATACAAAACCATGAGTTTTGCAAGATAATAGTAAATAATTTGTGAAAGATGTTTTTTTTTATTAGTGGAACACGGAACATGCTATTGGAAACCTATGTTTTCCTTTTACAATATTGAAAATCAATACTATTTTCAATTTAAAATCCTTTATAAAATAGAGTCCGCTAGAGAACCAATGGAATATTTTAAGCTGATTTTGGGTTCACAAAGAATCGAACTCTTGACCTTTCGGATCTAGAGCTCTGATACCATGTCATGAAACCACTCATCCCAAAAGCTTAAGCTGATGGGAAAAAGTAACATTAATGGTTATATCTCTAATACTGAATCGGACATCCCTAAACCTCCATTGTACATATTGTACAACTATTCTATTGGCTCCCTATACTTCTAGTCTTTCCCTTCCACAAAAGTTTCCCGATCCAAATTTAATTGCTCCCTTCTCGGATGGCTCGAAATTCACTCCATGCATCCCTTCGCTTGAAAACTCTCCCCTCTCCCGTTAGGTAAAAATTGAAAGTGTGAGAAAAAATAACCAAGCACGTTTTCATGTATCCCAAAAACAGAAAAAGATAATAGAAAAACTGCACTCCCCAACATGTACGGCATATTTCTGTATACCATGTAAGCATACACCTCTAATTTTGTCGTATCGTGCATCATTCTAATTGCCTTCATGGTAAAATTAAGAGTTAAGACTACTGCATTAGGCATTTAGACCTACTCAAACCGAGAAATTAAAATCTCTCTCATGTGGATCAAAACAAGAACATTTTGGTCCCTAGAATCTAAGAAGTTCCAATACGAAGCATCATAGCTTGAGAAACGGTATAATACCTGTTGTTTGGAGTTTTCTGGGTCATTTACAGATTGCTCCATCAAGCGCTTCAGAGTGCTTGTACTGAAAGCAATATCTCCAGCAAGCAACTTTACTTGCTCGACAAGAAGATCAACCTGATCGGACATCGTCACCCCTCCCTGCAATTCAGTAGGAAGTCAAAAACGTATTTATTTGGTGAACAGGTGCGTAGTAACGAACCGCTACATGTAACTATGTAAGTAACAGGACATGCCATTGAGACTAATTAGCATCCAACAATACTGTGTTTAAAACATCTAAGGAACTTTAGTACAATGGAACTGTAACTCTTGACCTACAACTGAGGGTAAAAAGAAAATTTTTAAATTTGTTCTGGGAGATGAATTATTTTTATGAGTCCCAGGTATCCCTCAATTAGGTCCTAAAATTAATATACATATTCCAAAATTGAAACATTTTATATGCAAACTATGAAATTAATATACCGCTGGGAGCCTTGCTCTGGTGATCAGTTCACCAGCTTGTGTTGATTCAGTAATAATACTGCTAGTTGGGGAGAGTTCATCGTTCCATTTACTTGATGATCTTCTATGTCTAACATCGTAAGGCAGTTCAGATGACATTGTGGAACCCTCTTTTTTATTCTCATTTTCAATCAAAAGAGATCCATCAACAAGGGTATCAAATTTCTGAATTGAAGAGAGAAAAAAAAAAGAATCAATAAGCTAGGTTTACAATCATGTTAACATATTCCAGTCTTCCAGAGGAGAGTACTCCCACAATGAAAGGCTCCTTAGAAGGAATATACTTTCCTAAAAGATAAAATTATATTTACATGTAGTTAAGGACTCAACATCTTAATTAGCCTACAAGCTCAAGATGTTAGTAGGTGTAAACTGTAAAGTGTGTCAGCAAGGAGAAAACACTTGTCCACTTCATAAAAGGCTTTATTTCAGACAAACATTAATGTCTGAGAATAACAAGGACTTCAAATTATTGCAGTTCAGGATAAATATTAAAAGGATGGTACAACATATGCTATTGAATGAGGAACTCACATCATCCTCACCAAGAGAGAGGCTTCGCTGGTGGCTAGGAACATCAGTTAGATAACCAGGAATAGAATTTTTTGATGAAACCAGAATAAGCTTGGTTAGCCTCTGGATCCTACTCATAAGAGCAACCTTAGCTTCTTCCTCTTCTTCCAATCTTGATTGCATTTTCACTTGACCTTCTTCCAACTATTCCAATCAAAGTATAGAATAAGTAGAAGATCCCAATAAATAATCAGGAAAAAAACTGCAAAAAGAATGAATAAGAAATGTATTAAGGGGATGTTAAAACCTGCTGCTTTAAGCTCATAATCTCCTCGGGGTTGACACCGACAAGAATGCCCTTCCTTAGCTGATCAAGTTCTTGTTTGAGGATTGAAATTTCTCTCTGGTATTTCTTAATTAGAGATTTTTCATCAATGATCTGTTTTAACAAACAATTCACAAGTGAATTAGGAACCTCCTCATGCACAAGCATATCTAGGTGCAGTACTGCAGCTAATTAATAATTTTAGAATGAACCTTATTACGTGAGGCATATATTTCTACACGCTTCGCCCTGCTGGCAAACTTCAAGGTGTTATGAGTTTCCTCCATGTTACTGGATGCTGGAGTTACTGTGCATATAAGCTGAAAATTCACAGTTCATCAATTTTAATGATTTGACGCTCATGTAGCCTGTCTAACAACATTACAACATATACATGAGAAGGAAGAAAGTAAAAGAAAACCTATTAAAAAGCCATAGCCCCACTTAATTAGCACAAGGAAGAAATACAGTTGAACAATTGAACCAAAGTGGTGTAAAACTCAAACTCACTGAAACATGGCCATGCCCACTTAGTGAAGACTGCAGGAGGCGGGTAAGCTTTGAGTCTCGATATGGAACATGAGATGCTTTCCCCTCACTTAATTTTCCTATAACCTTCACATTGACAGCATAAAATCAGAATTTCAAGAGGCACATTTTCCATTTTGTTTGCAAAGATATAAATTGTAGACAATCCAACAGCTGGTAACATATGTCCAAACAAAATGCCAGAACAAACTAATCCACAACCAAAAACAGAAGAACAGTAAGACACCTACAGTTCCAAGTGTCAGAAGACTTTTGTTTATGTAAGATCCTTCTTTTCTTCTTAGTCCAGTCGTTTCAGTTTTTGAGCTCTCTGATCCAGCAAGATCAATCAAGTTCTGATCAAAGAAATACAAACACACACAAAATGAGAACAGTCAAACAATTTCTATTATTTATCATATATATGGTAACATCTAAAAAAAAACATTCGCATACAAGCTGAGAGAAGATCACTCCATCATATTCATCACCATGGGCACTGCTTTCAATCATCTGCAAATGTAAGATAACAGAAAACGTTGCATGTAAAACAACGGTTGGTTTGGCAAGGTCCAAGAGAGCAATAAAATACAGTAACTAGCAATGATCACACGTTTAACCAGCATGTACATATAAAATAATCACTCGTGCAATATATCCAGCCTCAGGTTGTGACTAAGCTATATTTCCGTTTAGTAAAATTGAATCAGGTGTATAATCCAGTGCTTTGTTACTAGATTATAATACTAATATACTAAGATTCTTACAAGCGTAAAAATCGTATGACTTCGGCTGCTGAACAGATTAAAATTGTTTGACCCAACATGACGATGCTCTGCCATCAAACATGTTTGTTAAGTTTCTGAATCAACAATTAAAGCATGAGTACAAATGGAGGAAAATATTCTGTCATCACTCATCAGTTATACCTTCTCCAGCAGCAATAAAAGAAAGGGCATGTCCTGGCGATAAAACAACTTCTTCCTTTATACCCTCCACATAAGTACCCTGAAATTCAAGCCAATATAAATCATCAATTATACTTTAAACAAGTCCTTAGAAATTTTGACATAATGAACTTTTTGGTACAAAATACAAAAAAGATTTATCTTGTTGAAACAACAAATACTGTAACTATTAAAAAAAACAAGTGGAAGGTTAAAAAAGTGAACACCCTACAGATGAATATAATGTAAGGGGAAAGTGTAGAAGGTTAGAAAAAAGAGAATCAAAGAGCAAAACCAATATTAATCAACTGAAAGAAACAAGACATTCTATAGTCCTAAGTCCATGTATAGATCTGATGCCACATTATAGAGACAATCAGAAATATCAGTGTTCATGTATTCAAAGAC
Source organism: Arachis ipaensis (assembly GCF_000816755.2). Lineage (NCBI taxonomy): Eukaryota > Viridiplantae > Streptophyta > Magnoliopsida > Fabales > Fabaceae > Arachis > Arachis ipaensis. Next base: position 7,653,880 of record NC_029787.2, read on the forward strand.
AACTAAGAGCAACATAACAGGTGGTTCATGTTCATTCCAAGATATGGAAAGAATGAACCCAAAATATAAATTAGATTTCAGTTTCAATTATATAAGAATAAGAAAGAAACCTGTGCATCTTCTCTAACACGCAAATTTTGGCCAGTTGGGTCAAGCAAGTCATTTATCACCTGATATACCAAGCAGAAACAGCCAAAAAGAATCTTTATTAAAACCAAAACTTCAAAGAAAATTTCAGACGGTATAGCTTGCAAGTGTCACAAAGTGATAGAGCCACATATGTAAGACAGAAAGTGTTGCAGGAGTCAAGACAAGTACGAATCAAAGTACAAAATCATGTTCAGGAAATAGACAGTGGAGGAAAGAAATGTTCGGCGTTTACCTCATTGTATATTTCCAGATATGAAACTCGGAGTAAAAACTCTCTTCCTGGAGTCTGCAGCAAACACAATTAGCCATTCCAAGCAGAATATCATAATGCAAATCAATGACAAAATACTACTACATAACCAAAATAACAGCAACATAACAATAACCAAACTTTGTTAAGTATGCATGAAAACTCACATCTTGTATTATGCTGAAAACGTCTTTTATAGCCAATGGTATAATACCAGGAAAATCTTGGTCTCCCTGCACATATCGTTGTTGACAAGCAAATCATAAACAGCACAACTGAGGAGATGACATTAATTTTTTATTAATAAAAGAACATAACTAAGAAGAGCATTTTCTAGGCAGAAAATTATTTGAAGCAGAGACAATAAATATGTATTTAATAAACAGCTGTAAGAACTAAGAACAGTTGTTAACCAAACATTTGAATGCCAAAGAATGCTAATTTATCTCCAGAGTTGACATATTTAGATGCAGTATTTAGCTGAGGTAGTAGACCTAAAATTTTGGCTGCTAATTTCATGAATGGTTTAATCTCTAATCTAACAATTCAGTTATAGTGTATGATCCTTATCCAAAGTTAACAGGAATTAGACTACAAAAATTCTCTACTTCCAGCAAATTCATTCGACTTACACCGAATAAACAAATTCCTCTCTAACTTATCAAAGCCAAATGTTCAGTTATATTTCTTTCAATTCTACCAGCTTAACTATGTCTGATAAGTCTGTTTCAAATTATCAATTTCTGGTGAAAATGATTCAGTACTCGAAATTTTTCCATTTGTAAAATGATTGGACCATAACTAACATTGTCGCCAATTGTATTTAGCCAAATTGCATGATACACGAAACTACCAAGTACCAAAACAATTATCTTGATATCCTCTATCTTAAGAAATATATACGTCAATACAACCCAAAGATGTTTAGATCTCCATATAGTTCTTATTTATTAGTTAGCCTCAGAATCATATGTAAGCAGTGAAGTTTGACATCATCACAAAATTACTAACATATCTAAAAGGCCTCAACTTTCAGATGAGCTACAGCACACAAGCCAGTAGCTCGTAGGAAAAAATACATGTACTCAATACAAACTTCTGAGTTGTCGTGAAGACGTAACACACAACAAATTGAGTTACATCAGAAATTCGAAATAAAAATGACAAACATGGAATGCGTTGATTTTAAAAAGTGACACTTACATGCATAGTATGTGTCTTGCCACTACTTGTCACACCGTAGGCAAACACGGTTCCTGCAATATTTACTGCATGTTATGCTCCAGACTCAACAAACTCCAATAACCACTTGAACACCAAACCAGTATATATTAATCATTGCAAACTATTCCATCCAATCAATGCATCACCGAAACTAGAGGAACTTTCATCAATGCAATGCAATGAAATACATTGACATTACAAAAAATAACACTTACACTCGCATTATGATATGATTTTGAATCAGATAATAACATCACATACCGTTGACGCCTTCCATGGCAGCCCTCACCACAGGTTTGGCTGCTACTTCATACACCTCATCAGTACTTGTGTGCGGTCCAAACACTCTATCTACAGCAAAATCAAATCGAAAATTTTATCATCGATCGCCATAATTTTAACATCAAATTTATAGCCAATTTACTACCACTATAACCACAAAATTGCATCCAATACAATAATAGAAAGAATCAAAAATGGAAAATACCGAATGCATAAGCAGTAGCTGGATGATACTCATTCCTCACGATCTTATCACCATCCGCATACCACGCGATCTCATCCCCTCTCTGGTACTCTCTTTCACTGTATCAAAGCAAACACCGCAACCGAACTACGCAGTCACATTTTATTTCAAAATAGCATAATGCTTTAAACAAAACAATCAAAGAACCCAGATTCTATCTCATTTACACAGCTAATGGATCTGATACCGTAAATCGCAGATCTAAAGCATTACCTCAACGGTCTGAACCGAATCGTCACCGAAATGCTGTCCCGAGAGGTCGACGAATCCAGAGGCTCCGCGATCGCCTCGTCCTCCATTCCGAACTCCACCGGCGAAGGACACATCGCGTCGTAGTAGTTTGACTCGCTGAAACCGTGACTCGGAGTGGCAGATCGGCCACCGAGTCCGGCTCCGGAGTTGAAGAACGAGGAGGCAGAAGAAGAGCACGAGCGAGGCATCAACTTACCGTTCATGAAGGAAGAAGAAGTGGAAGAGGCAGGGGAGTAATAAGGAGTGTTTGAGAGTTTGCGGTGCGAGAATGGCGAGCTGCTCCTTGCTCGTGAGGACGATGCCATTGAGTTCACTCGCCCGAGTTACTGAGTCAGGGAAAACTAGCAGAATGTTAAATGAAGAAGAGTTGAAATGATAAATAAAAAGATGAAGAAGAAGCAGAAGAATAGCATTTGTCAGAACTCTCACATGGACATTGGAACAAAAGCGAAGAACATTTGGTTCTCTTTTCTTTCTTTGTTCACTTTGACGCTTTAGGATATTATTCTAGCAGAAAGAAAGTGAGTGTGTGTGTTGAGTGTTGAGTGTGGGTTTCGTCTTCTCTAAGACAAACAAAGTTCAGTGGAAGAGAGAGAAGCTGGGTGGTTGAAGCGGAAGAAGATGAGAGACTAGTGAGAGAATGTAGGAGAAGGTGACTCAGTTTAAATTTTTTTAAAATCCTCAAGAAATAAAAAATACTAAAAATTATTAAAATTTATTATTTTTATTCATTATTTTTAATTATGAATCTAATTTTTTTATTTAACAATTTAATAATATATTTTAATTTATATTTTTAAATATTAATAATAAAAATAATAAATTCTAATAATTTTTTTTTATTTCTCAAAAATAATTTCACTGGTTTTCGAATTTTTTTTGTTGGAAGTATTTAAAAATTGATTTGGTTTTCTTCGAGAGGTGACATGGCAGGTGAAAAGGCTAAGGGAGATTTGAAAGTAATGGAACCGCCCGCGCAAAGTCTAATTTATTCAGATTTGGCCCATCATAGTTATAGTATTTAATTTTTAGCAAATGTTACTTGTTTAATGCGTTTTTGGGTAGAAAAAAAATTTCCTCTATTCTCCAATTCCTATGGAAAAATCCCGCTTCACAGTTCAATTCACCAACCAAATTTACGGGAATCTTTTAAAAGATTTTACTGATCAAATTAATTCTCTAAAAAATAAAAATAAATTATAGTTATTTTTTTACTCATTTAACAATTATTGTTTATAATTAATAATGTAAAATGTTAATTAACAACATACATCACATATGTTTATCCTATTGAATATTAATGAGATATGTTTAAACAAATTTATTAATTTAATTTTTTAAATTACATAAATTTTAATTTCAATAATCAAAATTTAAAAAAAATAAATTAATATAATTTTATAAATATATTTAATCAGTATCTAATATGACATATGATATTATATATATTGTCATGAATCATTAATAATAAATGTTAAAAGAGTAAGAAAAAGACAAGTGTACTTTATTTTTAACCTTTTAAAAACTACTTTGATGTTTGATTAATAAAATATTTCAAAGACGATTTTAATAATCAATCTTTTAAAGATAAATTGGATCATTAAACCGAAATTTATGTATGCTAGTTCCAAATATAATATTCCAATATTTTTTTTTTGGTGACATAATATTCCAATATTATCTATAGTAATTACTTACATTGATATAACTAAAATAAATTTTATATAAAATTAATAATTAATTTAAATATATGTATATGTTAAATTAATTATTTAATAATTTTTAATTATTATTTTTTATTTGTTTAATAATTTTATAATTTAAATGAAAAAGAATCAAATTCATATAGTGCCATAACTTATGGAGCCAATAAAAATCAATAATTCCATGTTCGATAACATACAGTAAAAGACAAAAAAGGTCGACTACTAGAAATTGAGTCCATTGAAATATTCAATGTTTTAATAAACTCAATCCAAAACTATGTCTATATAAGCAAAAGCAGTACATATATATATATCATATTATCATCCCTCTTTAAAAATAATCAATTAATCAAGTAGTGTTCATGTCTATGTCTATATCAATGTCATTCATGTATATTCGAATTTTTTTTTAAATAATTTTTCAAAATATGCTAGCTTACACATTAATATATGACTATAGTGAGTTTTTACTTTTTACATACAATACAATAAAGAATGGAGCGTGTGGCACCACAATATGAATATGGCTTCAGTAGTCTCTCGCGGTTGCTCACAGTCTCACACAAATGCTAGTCAATGTGCATTGTGCAGTGATTTCTGGTTCTACACCTTTTATGGCGACAACAAGTATCAAACTCAACCACCTTAGCTACCCCACTCGTGAATTAAAAACTCGCCTTTGCATGTGATTTGCTGAGGTGCACCTTTCTCCATGTGCATTAATAAGATCTAACATTATATTGCCTCAAATATCAAATGTAGTAGAAGATTCATTGCTTTCTCTATTTTATTTTTTGGAATATATTTTGTTTTGAATTATTCGACTCATCATATTACCATTAGATTTTGATATGGTTTTATTTTTAATATATAACTCTTATCATTTATAGAGTATAATTTTTATAAAAAGAAATCAATTATTCCCTTTAGTAAGTAAAATTATATATTTTTTTAAAAATATTAAGACAGTAATTTAATTTTCTATCAGCAAATGAGTTATAGCTCAAATGGCATAGTCTTCTCATACTCAATTAAGAGGTTACGGATTCGAGTCTCCTATCTTTGATAAAAAAAAATTTAATTTCCTATCAGATTATAAAGAATTGGTTTCACTATCCTAATAGTCACTTAATAGATTAAAGTTAAAGTGTACGGCAACCGGAACTTTCCACCAATAAACTTCTCATTAATTCATCGGTAAGTAAGTTATTTTTTTTGGTGACTTATCGGTAAGTAATAAGTTAAGTACTACGTTAAGTTAGTTTAAATTTTGAGGGAAATAAAAATAATAATGTTGTTAAAAGACCACCCTAGCGGGGTAGCTACGCTTTGTCTTTTAGAGCAAGCTAAGGGCTATTTGCCGTGGAAACCATTAATACTAGAGTCCCATGAAATAACAAGTTTAAGCTCGGCTAATTTTTTTAATATGGAAAAAATTTTGGTGTGACACTCCGATATTAAATTTTATTGTGTTTTTTAAATTTTTGGAGGCGGAATAAGTCTCTCACGTATTGTATATTTTAAAGAATAATGTTATATATTTAAGTATTTTTATGAATCAAGTCTAATTAAATTAAATAATAAAATTTAAAATAATATTAATTATAACTAATTTTTATTATATTAGACTAATTTAATTAAATTTAATTAATAAAAAAATTTAAATATAAAATATTATTCTATTTTAAAAAATATCATA
>NC_029787.2:7659744-7665116 GCF_000816755.2 Arachis ipaensis
TAAAATTTTACCAATATCTAACCAAATAAACAGTAAGTTCATCAGAAAGTAAGAGAGCTTTATACATAAACTTCCGTTCCCCGCCACTTTGCTGTGTGGTTCAATTTTGTGTTGTGATCAAGTCATCATAGTGTGACAAAATTGAAATATGAATTGCCTTATATTGTCCCCACCTCATATAATGTGGATTCTTCTATATTTTAAGCTTTTGAGAAGGGTGCCATGATCCAATCCGACCTAAAAATTCGACTCGAATTCAAATACTTTAGAGTTAATTTGGTATGATTTTATTGAATTTAGGATCGAATAATTATCTTAAAAATAGATACATTTATTATTTAGGGATCGGATTCGAGTCAATGCGAACTTGGTTTTGTCCGAGCCATGTGCATTTTAGGGGACTAAAAAAGTATATATGTTTTAAATTAATTTTAATATTATGTTATATTAATTATAAATTTATTGTTTTGTTTTTAATCACATTTGTTGAATTAGAAAATAAATCAGTGAAACATGAAATTAGAATTTATGGACAAATTCAAATTCAACTATGGTTATCAACTTCTCTACAACAAGTATTTTTTTTTTTTCTTTATAAATGAGTGTATCATAATTTTTTGATATAAAATTTATCAAGATCCAGACTTCACCCGATCAAGATTTGGTTTTAGTGTAGCTCGAAAACAGTATAATTTATTGAGTTTAAGATCAGATAAAAATCTCAAAAATAAACTCGATTATTACTTAAGGTCGAATTCAAATTAAAACGAATCTAATTTCATCCGTCTCCACGTGCACCCTTACTTTTGAGATTGATTATGGCACCAAACAATGTACTGCAATAATGCTTATATATTCCTGATTACCTATATTAATATGTTTTTATGCAAATATAATAATTAAAAAATATTAAATAATTTATATATTTAACTAAATTATTTTTAACAGTGAATCAGTGTAGAGGCATGGTATATCATCATTAATTGGTTAATGAAATTTAGAAAATAATCCAACTATTAAACTGAACTTCAATTCTCTTTTTCCTTTCAATCATAATCTTTTTTTTTAAATATTTGGATGACAATCATTTTTAACCTAAAATTGTCACAATTTTGTAATTTTAACTTTATTTATATCACTTGCATACAATATTATACATATATCTCACATGTATATACAATGTTAATTTTCATTAATTGGATAAATATCAATACGGTAATTGTCTTAAAGACTAATGGATCAAATATCATTTAATTGGTATTGATAATATTTTATTTCTCTTTTAAAATCATCATACGTTTATTTTCATGTTGGGTATATAATTTGCATTAATAGTAACAAAAACATATCCCATATTTTTTTTTATAGTCGATGATATAATTAGGGTTTCAGCATCTGAGATATATGCATCATAATTTAAATATTTTTGCATTCAAGATATATGGTAGAATTAGTTTATTTATAGAGTCCATTTCAATACCTTCCTCACACAATTGACAAACCAATATTTTCTTTTTCTTCTTTTCGTTTTGTTTTGATGGAGAATAATAATTTTTTCTTTGTTGTGATTTATCCCAATGAAATAGTCAGAAAACAGCGATGAATGAGTGATTTTCGAGTCTGACAAGACTATTATGTTGCGCACTACTTACTGAGTTAATAGATTGGATGCGCTAAAGACGGTCATGCTGAGTAATATGGGGGAGTAGGTACGAAAGAGGTTGGGCGGGTTGTATATAGATTTCTGCACACACTTTCGAACGATAGCAGACTTGTTTGTGAACAGAAACCCCCCAATAAGCATCATCAAGTAGCATCGGACATACTGACGGAGTGTATTCGGGGATGTTCCATCAGGATTGTGTGCAACCCTGTCCCTGAGCCACGTCATCCTTATCCCGAAAACCTGCTTCCCTCCCTTCGGTTGTGGTGGCGACCTGGCGCCCAATAAATCCTCAACCCACTCCCAAGTGGGGTGTCCATGTCATCGGTGAAAGTCTCTAGTATAACCTCCAACGGACTCTCTAGCAGTGCGCAGACCAATGTGATAGGCAACATCCTGTAGTGTAATACTGGTCTCACCCCATGGAAGGTGGAACGTGTGGGTCTCAAGCCTCCACCACTCGACAAATGCAGAGATCAAGGAATTATCAAACATAAAATCTTTCAACTCTACTATATGTCCAAATTCAGCCTCACTTATGTAGGCCAGCAGGATGGCCGACAGCGGGAGACCCAGGGTCACACGGCGTGACAACAGTAACCGTGGTATTTGCAAATTTCCAAAACATTTACTAGCGTATACTAATTACATCTAAACCATTAATTGTTGCTAAACATTACTAAAACTTATAATCCATCTAGATAAGCATTTATATTAAATATAACAGATACCTATTTATTGGAATAACTGGTTAAATAAGAGTTACTTATTTTATTTATTTAACTTAATTTACAATTAGATACCTATTTTATTTATTTAACTTAAGTAATTATAATCAATTATACAAAGTATGCAACGATCCTAGGTATACCAAAGAAACCAATGTAAACCTTCTAATTTTGTCAACTCACTATACCTACTCCATTAACTAAGTTACTAAAGACTAAACATCTAAACTTATTATTCACTGATAATAAAAAAAGGTTAAACTACTAATCTCAAAGTTTAAAGCTCCAGCTACGTGCCAAGTAGCATTCAGTCTATTGATGTCTCCTTCGCAAACATATTGTCAGAGGGCCATTTTTTCTGAAGGAACTCGAATTCACGCATCTAGAAGGCCATAAAAGTGGAAAAAATGATTGTAATGCACGTAATTCCTGGATACTGTGACTTATATGCGCATACGAGTTTATCTCGGATGCTGAGCCCCATCCATGACAATTGCTCTTATCTCGGGTGCTGAGATCCCCTTAACAAAACGTTCCTATCTCGGATGCTCAGTATCCGATATTAGCGCTTATACATATTTCAGATGCACCCATAATGTGACTCAGTGTCACCTAATCACAGCACGGAGTCACAGCATTCGAAATATGACTATTCTTGAGTTAGCCCCCTCAGCATATGAGATGTGTCTCAGAATGCACTTTCGTAATTAATTCACTGTTTATTCATTTTCGTAATTACTATATTTATTTAATTTAAATAAAAAATCCTTAATTTCAAACTATATATGAATCGAGGTTGATTTATTATTATTTATTATTTATTTAATAATCAATTGAACTATAATATTGGGAAATTGCACCATTATGCAAAGCAAAACTTTGGGGGATCATAAAAAATTTACAAATTACTATCGAATAAGACTCACCATATTATCATGGAATCTGTCAAAGTTGACACTAATTTTTGTTAATTTTAGTTGTCCACACACCTATTAGTATACTCTCCCTAATTTAAAAGATTGAAATTCTCTAGTTTACAATATATATATTTATTGTGAATATTTTTTTATTTTATGTTACGTAATATTAGTAGGGGTGGCAAGTGGGAAATTTGCCCCGCCAGAAGTCTGTCCTTTGGCGGATTGGCCCACCCCACCCCTCCTAGTGAGCCGGTTTCAGAATTCTAACTCGCTCCGCCTAACGGCAGGTTGGTGGGCTAAACCTATCAAATATCTTTTCTTTTTTTACCTATTAAATAATATATATAAAGGCATAAAAAACTCTTCTGTTTTTTACTTTTAACTATTATAATTTCTAAAAGTATAAATAAATTATAATTTTTATATTCATAAACATTAAAATCTTTGTAATTATAAAGATTGTTCCCAAAGTAAAATAAACATAATCCAAAATATAATTATAAATATCGTCTCTAAAACAAAATAAACATAATCCAAAACATTCAATTTTTATCTTCATTCTCTTGTAAGTTGGGTTGGGAAAGTTGAATTTTGGCAAAAAAAAATTGTAAAAATACCTCTTACCAAAAAAATACTAAGCCCGACGGGAAAATTCGTCCCACCTCGCCAAAGTCCGCGATTTAAGCGGTGCGGATTAGGCGAGCTTTTGTTATTTGACGGTTCTAATTTTCTAACTCAGCCCACTTTTTTAACGAATTACGTAAGCCAACCCGACGAATTTAGATCCGTTTACCACCCCTAAGCTTAATGTAATCTTTTGCTATGTAGAGGACGTATTGAGATTTGAGAGATTCCCATATCTTATTTTAACATCACTTTATTAATCACTTTATACTTCAATGAATATATATCAATTATGAACCATTTAATGCTTACAGTTTTATAAGTATTAATTTAACTAACTACTTAAATTATTTTTTGTAAGTTATTATTTGGTCTTGATCAATCAAAGATATAATGATATAATCGTATATTTCTAAGTTTTATTAATATTTTTGTAGTTATACTTGAAGTTGTTAAAAAATATTAACAGTGCTAATTAAACTATAGAATGCTATACTTATTAAATACATGAAATTAAAATTGAGATGCTTCCATTAAATTCTATAATTATAAACTCTTTTTATTTGGATAAAGTAAATATATTACTTGTATATGTTTAAAGTAACAATAATTAAATTACTCTCCTTGGTTTATCTCATCCTCGTATAACATGGTTGACTTTATATTAATTAATTTTAGGTCAAATTATTTTTAAAATCCTTAAAAATTGTAAATCTTTTTCACTTAAATATCCAAACACAATATTTTATGTTAAAAAATTTTAAATTTTATCTAAAATTAATTTTTCTTTTTAATTTATCCTATTCATGTACTCTTTAAATTATTACAGCATTAATTCCCATTCATTTACAATATATATATTCTACAACCAAATAAAATAGTTAACTAAATCCAACTAAATTGATTAAATGTATTTTATACTCATGCATTTTTTTTTCTTCTTCTACGATACATTTCTTCTTCTTCTTATTTATATCCTTGTTACTACTTCTTCTTTCTCCTACTCCTTTTTCTTCGTCTTCCTCTTTCATTATCGTCGTTGTTGTCACCAACACCACCACCACTACAAGCTCCTCTTTTTCTCCTTCCTTCTTTTTTCATTTGAATTTCTTCTCTCGCTTCTTTTTTTTTCTCCCTCCATCATCATCATCTTCTTTTTATACATATTGTTATTACCGTTATTGTCGAATTTTTGCACTTTATTCTACTTAATTTCGCTGTGTTATATACATATTTTTTCACTTATTCTCTTTTCTATTAAAAATTTATGAATCTACAGCTAAAGTCTTTGTGAAATAAATTCTTAGTTTTATCACATCATTTAGTTGAAAATTTGGGTGTTAGAAAAAAGATATTTCAGTGTTATTTTTAAAATTTTTATGTGTTATTTTATATATAAGATAAGCATTCAATTGACTGAATGTGTACTATTTTTTA
>NC_029787.2:7665245-7667009 GCF_000816755.2 Arachis ipaensis
ATTCAATATTTTTTTATATTGTGTTACTGAATTTCTAGTATCAATTTTAAGTAATTTCGGTGTTATCTTGTTTTATCTTATAAAGTTATTGTGATCTTTTAGTATGCAATTTACTTTTTATATCCTATATCATTGTATTTAAATTCTAGTATCAATTTAAATAAATTTCGGTGTTATTTTTATTTCTAGAAAGAATTCAATCCAATAATTGTGAACATACATTCATTCAACTAAATAAGATTGCAATACAGTATAGACATATTTATTCAAATCTAATATGAAAAATAATGCTTCGAAAAAAAATAAGAGCAGCAAAAAAGAAAGAAGAATAATAAGAAGCAAAAAAAAAAAAAATACAGCACTGAACAAGACATTTCTGTATTTTTGTAATAAAATTTTGGTATCAATTTCTGTGTCACAGTTAAAAATATCATCATCTTCTTCTTCTTCTTCCACCCGATTAACAAGAACTTGCGTCACAGTTAAAATTAACTTTTCAAGCTCTATTTTTGCGAAAGCATAAATTACAGGAGATTTTTTCGTTTTGTCTCATGTGCAAAACAGAAAAAGAGAAGGGAAGAAGAGAAAGAGACCCGCATGTATCCTAATTTTGGATTCTAAGTGCAATGAATCCTACGTCCAGTCTCCACCACAAACCATGGTGGAATTTTCAATATAATCCACTGATTACATTTACCAATACTATTGAATTACTCCCTAATTCAACTAGTATCTACCCCTAAGCTTTCTTTACCAAGGCTTAGCAACTCAAAGTGCTAACCTAACTTGGAAGGGGAATATACACAGATTCAAACTCACCAAGTGCTAACCCAAATACACAGAACTTCAGTGGCTTTTACATGCATCACTCTTGCCTTTTCTCTCTTGGCTTTTTCACTCACATATTCAGCCTTTTCTCAATACACAAGATGACACAAGATAGGCATAACAAAGAAAATCAGAAATTAAGCACTGGTAGAAGAAAAAAAAATTCAGCTCAAGGGTGAATAGATGATGCTCTGAATTTGCTCTATTTTTCTTGTCTTCGAATGTTGGAATGATGTCCCTTTTATATCTTCAACTTGCTCTTCAATTTGCCTCTTCCATTTCTTGTAACAGCTACCCGTTGGAGCTGTCCCAGCTAGCATGCAGTCCTTACTCCATTCTGCTCCACTTTCTCTGCTAGTTGAGGAACCCGTCCACCACCTCTACTGTCCTTGGATTTGCTTTCTTCCTTGGCATGCATTACCTTTTTCTTTTGCTCCATTATCCCTACTGTCCGAGGAGCTACACCACTACTTCTGCTCTTCTTGCAAATTTGTGTTTTGCTCTCCCATTTCTAAATGTTGCTTTTGTTTAATGAGAGTGACTCCAACTGTTCTTGTGTTTGTCTTGGTATTACAATTGTCTATATGTGATGCCAAATGTCCTTCCTGCTTTTTCTTTCTTTTTCGTTCCCACTAGTTTATTCAGTGCTTTCTTCTCTTGGCTCATGGGAACTGATTTGCTCATTAGCAAGTAATAGGCTTGAGTGTTGGAGCTGTGGCATGTTAAGTTGCTTAAGTAATATTATCTTGGATTGAATCAACTTATAAAATAAGCCTGCATCACTTAGCACGCACGTTAAACTAACTTGGGCTTTTATCCCAAATAATATTTGTCATCATTTATAAAATTCAAAATCAATATTAGCTTAACATGAGTTTTGTTGGATTTGGACCAACTTGGTTGGATTTAATTACCAAAAAAATTTAGATGTGTAAC
>NC_029787.2:7667213-7667996 GCF_000816755.2 Arachis ipaensis
TACATTCTTGGGCAGTTAATAATGTTACACATACCTATATTAAGTATCAACAAAGATGCTATAGTTAGGTACATAAACATTCATTCGTTTTCTATGGTGGTAATGGAAATTAGATAAAGATATGAGATAAGAAAAGGAGTTTGTACGGTGAATATATAGGGTAACAAACATTCTGGATGAGGGAAAGGGGCAAGCACTAGAAAAATGATTGATGATTTATTTATCATTTAAAAACAATCAATCATAATCCAGATGGTGATGTGATCATAAACTTAAAAATTAGTGAAAGAAGCAGTATAAAGTTGTGTGTAATTTTTTGGGTCGTCTCAAAGGGAAGCAATTAATTAAAACGATGGGTTGGTTTTAACTAACCAACTACCACCGTTCATGCTCCACTAACAAATTAAACGACAGAACATTAGTTATCGAGTTTTTTATCTTTTGAAAAAGAAAGAATTAAAGAAGGGTGGATATTAGAAGCAAAGACAACTGTGTTTTTCTTCCATAGATGTAAACTTTGTATCTTACAAAATTATAAATTCAACCCATACTTTTCACTGTTTTTCTCCCGTTTTATATATTTTTTTTCCTACATCTATAATCTGCAAAGTAGTTATTAGGGAGCTAACTTTTCCATTTAATCTTAAATTATTTTTGTTTTAAATTTTACATTATAAATTAAAATTTAAAAATTTAATTTTGAAACTTAAATTTTAAAAAATTAAAGGTTAGAAAAAATAATTTTACAAAAAAATAGATATTAATTATCCCTCTTATATTTTG
>NC_029787.2:7668554-7669623 GCF_000816755.2 Arachis ipaensis
AGACATGTAGCATTGCTCTTATAAAAAAAAATATGAGTAACATTGTCGTCTAAAAGAAAATGTTGACTAAATTCTAAGAGGAGGGTTGTACTAGATTATTGACAAATAACATGAAAAAAATTGTCGAATTTTCATTATGGGTGATGTGATATATATACGAGCATATATTAAATTACATAAATTAAAATAAAGGTCTGTCGAGACTTTACTTAGAAGAGCAGTTGGCGAATAGTCTTTAACAAAAAAGTAAAAAGAGGTCTGAGAAATATTTATGACATCTTATCGTTTAATTAATGTAACACATTATATATCTAGCGAAACAGCTTATAGTTATTGATGTTTGCATTGCATGTATGCATGGAAGAGTACAAGCAAAGAATAGATAGAATGAAGAGGAATCTTGTTTCCAATTGAATCCACCTTGTGTGGATGGATGTTATTACTAGCTTTATATATATGGCACATGCATGAGATAACCTTTTCATTTTTGAAGTGGTCCTCTTAATTTCATTTTTTGATGCTTGTGAATTGTGACTGTGACGAGAAGCTAGCACTAGCTGTCACCTCTAATTAATTATATCTCACAACATTTACTAGTTACTAGTGGCGACTCACATGCAACTGGGGACATACATATCTATTTTTGAGAGCTTAGGTAGTTAGTTATGTTCATTCCAACAATCATAATTTTCATCTTCCCTTGTTTGGACCTAAAAATTGAATAAACGAGTTACGTTTCATGCCACAACAGCACAGGTCCCTACTTAGTACCTTCTTGCACGATCCATAGGAGATGAGAGTTGATACTCTAAAAAACTCTTATATGGATTCTAAAGTCTAAAAATGTTGATATTTTATATTTTCGTTAGAATTAGATACGTGCATTGTGGTATAGTATTTAATAGAGGTTCGATTAAATTCACCAATATTTATTTGAAAAAAAATGTAGTGTCTAGTGGCATAACTTGACTACTTGTGCATAATTTTCTCCCCCTATTTGTGTGCTTTTTGCCTCTTTGGACATATACCTCTTTTCCTTTTCTTTTTATGTCTATTTTTCGACGGGGTC
>NC_029787.2:7669750-7670548 GCF_000816755.2 Arachis ipaensis
GTAAAACTATCGCACGATGTCGTATTCGTAAAAGATAAGTTATATTTAACAAAAATATCAAAGTATTTTACTTCATTGAAAATGATAAAAAAATTTTAAAATATCCTTATCTTTTTCATCATCTTCAACTTATGAAACCACCACCCGTTTTTTTCTAAATTAAAAGCTTCTATAAATCTCCACTATCACCACAATTACCATCTTAACGGCCTTTTAACACCATATATAACAACACCTATTTCAGCATACTTAGGATTAATCCATCGTAGATTCTGAGCTTCATTTAAAAGTTTGTTACTAGTCAATAGATTGTTGCATGATTCTAATTCGTGACATTTGTTTAAAGAGACTAGTAAGTTAATTACTAGACCAATCCAAGTTGGCTTATCTCTAGAAATTTTTTTTTTTTGGTGTACAGCTTATCTCTAGATTAATCTCTATACATTGATAATCGCCACATATATATACCTAATGGGCTCTATTAGGCCCATATTTTCGAAGACCCAAACTGACTACTGAGAACATGGGTCTCCAGCTCTTCTACTACACATATTTTTTTAGACGTTTTCCTCATTCTGACCAAAAATAATTTTTCTTTTGAAACTTAAAAAATAAAAAATAGGACTTTCTGAGTACTTAGCTTCCTCCTCAAGTCCCTTATCCGGGACTGAGTGGGAAAAGAAAGCTAAGAGCAAAAATGTTAGGCGCAATTTCAGTAACCCACCTTGCACCTTGGACATCAATCCAGAAATTTGGTACTATAACCTTTCACTGTCACCAACTTCTACTAATGATGCT
>NC_029787.2:7670791-7675748 GCF_000816755.2 Arachis ipaensis
TTATCAGGAAATGGATCCTTTTCTAGTAAGTTAAGAAGACAAAGGGCAGTATCAATGTCTGTGGGTGTTGAAGAAGCAAGTGAAAGCCTCTATCTGGGGTTGGACTTTGGCACTTCTGGTGCCAGGTTTGCCATCATTGACAAGGGTGGCACAATTCAGGTTGAGGCAAAGAAAGAGTATCCTCTCTACAAGGTATCTATTTTTCTTATTATAATGGAATGGAATGTTGAATTTTATAGTATGGTTATAATCTTAGTATAGAGGTAGGGGGAATTGTTAATTGTTAGTGATTGTATATATTAATGCTACTAAGATTCCTGTTTCTCTTGTCTAGAAAGAATGGAGAGTCATATGATTGGGTACTCTCATGGAAGGAGACAATGTTCTTGCTACTTGAAGATGTCCCACTTGAGCTTCGCAAACACGTCGTTTCGATTTCTCTTGATGGCACTTCTGCAACTACAATCATTGTTGATAGGTGAATAATGATCATTCAGTAGCAATTTTTTTAATGTAATTGTTTAGGGAGTAAAGTTGAGCATCTAAACACTTGAAAAGTCCATGCATAACAACCCATGAATCTGAAAATATCAACTTTTCATCAACAATTCCGATACTGCCTGTTAGAGTAGCCGAATCCTGATAATGCATCTGAATTCTGAAGTAGAGATATGAATCTTGTATTGCAGGGACACTGGAGAACCAATATGGAGACCTTTTCTTTACAATGAGAGTTGTCCTGATGCACTTCCAATGGTTAAATCCATTGCTCCTCCGAACCATACAGTTTGCACCGGCTCGTCCACTCTATGTAAGCTCGTCGAATGGTGGATCAATGCCGGTTCAAATAAAAAATCAGCTCTTTTGTTGCACCAAGCAGATTGGCTTTTGTGGCTTCTTCATGGGAAGCTAGGAATTTCAGACTATAATAATGCTCTCAAGGTGTTATTTAATAATCTCTAGCATTTTGTGTTGCAATTTTTATGACAGGAAACTAACCATTGTTTTGTTTTTCGCAGGTTGGCTATGATCCTGAGGCGGAATCATATCCGCCGTGGCTAGTCTCTCAACCATATTCTCATCTTTTGCCTTCAGTTCTTGCTCCAGGAACTCCAATTGCTTCTTTAAAGGAGGAAATTGCAAATAAATATGGTATGTTTCAATGAGAATCCATACCTTCCAAACTTAAACTTCAAATGTCAGTTTTGGCACCTTTTTCTTATTTCTAGCTTTCTACTACTTCCACTTTGATTTGTGTCACCTTGGTATTCTGTTCAAAATTTTATTTGTACTTCCAGGGTTAAAAACCTTGCTGCTGTAAAATTGAAAATAATTTTTGTTGTGTGAATCCTTTCAGGTTTCCAGAAAGACTGTGTTGTATGCACTGGAACAACTGATAGTATAGCTGCATTTCTTGCTGCACGTGCCAATCTGCCAGGTCAAGCAGTGAGTTTTTTAAACTTCATCTTTTCTTTAATCACAAGTATTCATGATCTGCCATACTCTCATTATAGACAGCTTAATCTTGTTATATAAGAAACTTCAGCTTCAAGAATGTTAAATATGTTGTTCCATTATTCATCTATATCATTATTTTGCATCTAAATCTTTCTCCTAGGCCATTTGATTAGACATTCATTCATCCTATTCTCAATTATTAAACTAAAGCTTGTTTTTCAATCATATTCTTGTTGAATAGGTCACTTCTCTGGGTTCAACACTTGCTATTAAGCTATTGAGTAACACAAGAATTGAGGATTCAAGATTTGGTGTGTATAGCCATCGCCTCGATGATAAATGGCTTGTTGGCGGTGCTTCAAACACTGGTGGGGCTGTTCTTAGACAGCTTTTCACTGATGATCAATTAGAGGAATTGAGTGAACATATTGATCCCTCAAAAACCTCTCTTCTAGACTACTATCCCCTCCCAAAAACTGGTGAAAGATTTCCTGTGGCAGATCCAAACTTGGCTCCAAGGTACTTAATCCTTTATGATTGTTGTTAGAATGCAGAGTCTTTGAAATTTAGTTCCCATATAAATTTAGCTTTGATTGGATATTGTTTTCATATAATTCAGTTCTAAATTTGTTAGAATCTCACAGTTGGGGATTTTTTTTTTTAAAGATTTTTCCTCCTATTCTGTTTCAGTAAGCATTATAAATTAAAATTGTGCCCTTGCTAAGGTTTAAAATTGAATAATATTAGATGTAATAAGTGTGTAATTATAAATGTTACATGTATGAAATTATAAATGTTAAGTTAAATAAGATAACTTTGAGTCATGGTTTGTAAATTAAAATTTTGCCCTTGCAAGGGTAATGCTAGAGAGAAAAAAAAAAACAGCCAGAACTTGCCTTATTTAGCATTCATTAATTGTGCAACAATTAATGAATGTTAAATAAGGCAAGTTATGATTGTTTTAGGCTGATTTTCTTTAGTTACCAAACATTTCCGCCTTTGCAAAGGGTGAATTGGTTGTAATTGAGATTTGAGGGTGGTACCTGTTCTTAAGAAAAATAACAGTATTTGACTATACATTGATTGCGGGGACAACAATTTATTTCCTTGTTAAAATATGCATTTAATTTCATTGTGTAGGACTTTATTTGATTGGGATCTTGTCTGCCCCTTATTACTGGTTATGTCTGAGCCAATATTTGGTAAGAAGAAAGGAGGTCTTAAATTCTACATATAGAATCGGCCTTAATGATTGCTTCATTTATTGTACTGTGAGTTGTGACAAAGCTCAATTTAGTTTGAGAAAGGAGAAAGTCTATCTCAACCATGCGTGTCAGACTGTCAGGACATACTATTTAATACTCTATTAAAGTGAATGAAATAACATTTTTTAAACTTATTTGAAAACATTTGTTAAAATGTAAGATTGAATTGTGAAAACATATTATATATTAAAGTGTCTTTTGCTTTTTTTGACCTCGACAGGAGGTGTCAACCAAGCTTGTATCAAGATTTCAATTCGATGAGCAGATACACCTCTTCTTGTGGGTTGTTTTTAGGATTTAGAGATCATGTTCAATAAAAGTGTAAAAAAAAAACAAATAAATAAATAATTATAAAAAACAAAAAATAAGAAAGAACAAGTGCAAACAATAAAGAATTGAAAATTACAAGACTTATATTAAAATATGCAGAAATTGATAAAAACTTGAATGAAAATAACAGAATTTAAATAACAGAAAGAAAATAACTAATTGAAATGACTTAAAGAGAAAATGGAGTCTCCCAATCCTTACATGGACTCATGACTCATGTTTCTGGGAATTAGTGTGACTAGGAATTTTTAGAGTGAATGAGTTTGTGAATGAATGGAAGCTCCCCGGTTTATTGAAACTAATCTTATTTATAGAGAAAAAATCCTAAGCTAATTGATATAACCGTAGATTTCATCATTTCAAGTAAATTTGCTCTTCAAGTAGTTTTGGACTTCAAGTAGTCTTAAATCTCAAGTAATCTTAGACCTCAAGCAAACTTAGACCTCAAGTAGTCTTGAACTCAAATAAACTTGGGCACCAAGTATAAGGTAATTTGATCATCAAGCCTAACCCATTCTTAATTTCTTTAACCATGGTGTGCTTCATGCATATATGATCTTCGACTTTAAATGTCTTTTCGACATTGACCATTTGGCACAACACATACCCATATAGCTATGGATATTCATATAACACTAAAAGTTGTATGAGTAACTTGCTTTGCATTGTACACCTATCTTGTCTGCATATATCTTAGTTCATTTGATTTTGCAATTAACCTGTCAAAAAATCAACACATGATGCACATTCCAAAGACTCTCCTCATTTCAATTATGATTTACCTAATTGAATTCATGTTTCCGTAGACTACAACCACGTCCAGAGGATGATGTTGAGTACTTGCATGGGATATTGGAATCCATTGCACGTATAGAGGTAATAGTTCTTTTGCTTCATATTTTCACATTTTTAATGACCCTTTTGGATCCAAAAGTGTTGGGGTCTCAGACATCATTAAATTAACCAGAGTCTAATGTAAAGGACTCTCTTGTTTTGTGTGGTATTATTTTTAGGCCAAGGCATATTCGTTGCTGAAGGAGCTAGGGGCAACAGAGGTAGAAGAAGTTTTGACAGCAGGGGGAGGATCCAAAAATGAAAAGTGGACTAAGATTCGAGAGAGGGTGCTTGGTTTGCCTGTGAGGCGTGCAAATCAGACGGAGGCTGCATATGGTGCTGCTTTGTTGGCAGTAAAGGGTCATCAACAAAACTAAAATATTTAAAAATAAAAAAAATTAGCAAAAAAACAATAAAAAATTATATTATTTAACATAATAATTAATAAATACTAAATAAAATAAGTTTTTGTTATTTTTTTTTGTCTTCTTAACATTACTGACAAAAATAGTAACTACTTTCTAGTTTTTACTGTGTGTGTAAAGGTGACAAGGATCATTACAATGCAACATGTGTCAATCATGTATCCTCTAGTGTGAAAAGCTTTACATTATTTTCTTATGTATTTGATTTGATCTGATGTTTCTTTCTCTTTTTTTTTTGTGTGTGTTTATTGTTGATTAAGAGGATGAGATTAAGTATAAAACATCTTATTAATTAATAATGTAGATTAACATGACATATATTGATATAGTAAAGTCTTATTATGAAATTAATCACGGCTTCCCATCACATACTATATACTTTGATTATTAAAATATTTAAACAAGTTTTAATTATAAAATTAATTATTCTTTAAATTTTTATTTTGTTAGATAAATTAATTCCTATACAGAATGTCAATCTATCTATTATATACAAGAAATATGAAAAGAATTTGGTGTCCAAATTCCTTTTCCTAAAATGCCATAACTTATAAAAGAAAAACATTTTTTGTTATTTCAAAAATTTGAATCAGAAATCTCTTAATTAAAATAATAAATATTTACCATATTGAGTAACTTTATATT
>NC_029787.2:7675845-7679062 GCF_000816755.2 Arachis ipaensis
AGCATAAAATATATATTGAAATATATATATATATATATTAAAAATAAATTAAATAGTACATAAATATATTGATAATTAATTTTAGTGATTAATTTTGACGTGTGAATATCTTTTTTACTAAAATGTGTTATGTTTCAATTAATATGTATTACTCTATTTTGATATTGCATTTAACTTTATGCGAAATTGTAGGGTGAGCGTGAATAGCGGGTATTCGATTACTTGTCCGAATCCGAACCAAACCAATTAAATTGGTTCTGGAATCAACGGGTAATGGAGTCCAACCCGAACCAAACTAATGACCTTTGTTAGTGATTAGTTCGGGTATCGATTGTGAGGGTACAGAATTCAAACCAACCCGTGAACCCGATCATATATTAATTAAATAAAAAAATAAAAAAAATATATGATTTTTAGTGGCTTTTAGTGAGATTATTTACTATTAATATGTTTAGATTTTAATAAGTTTAGTTTTTAATGTATTTGGTGTTTAACATGTTTAGATTATTTATATTAATGTTATATATTTATTGTACTTATTGAATTTTTAAGATAAAAATGTGATTTTTTTATGAATTTCAAAGTACCCAATTATCCGAATTGAACCAATCTGTTTCAATCAATTTGATTTGGTTCGGATACATACACAAAAAAGTACAAATCCAAACCAAATCGAACTAATTACATCTTAATATGTTCGATTCTAATTTTAGTTTAAACCCAAACCAAACCGACCTGCTTGCCCCTACGAAATTGACTCCTTGAGTTTTTACTTTTTATCAAAATCTTTCCATTTCAAAATATTCAATGCACCGTGAGTAAACGTTTCAAGAGAAAGTAACGGAAACAGATCGAATCTTGAGGATTGAGGATTGCGGAACACGAAACACGATTTTAGCTCTCGCTACTCACTAATATTTTTTAATAAGCAGCTTCATGGCAAAGAGAAACCCTAATTCATTTCTTTTTTCCTTTTGTCAACAAATCAAAACCCTCACCAGTCACCATCATCTCTTTGTTCGTCAATGCCATGGGAAAACAATCTATTATGGCGACCCAAGAACAGAACCCGTTGGGACACGAATCCGTTGTTGCGTCCCAGAGCCTGCACCACGGCCACGAGGAACTGGCTGGATCTTCCATACGAAATGACTCTCCTCATCATGACAAAACTCGGCGCGTTCCATATCCTTACCAGTGCCCAGAAAGTCTGCAAGCTATGGCGTAGCATCTCCATGGATCCATTCTTGTGGCGCACCATTGACATGTGCAACCTGGGGCGTGCAAAGCATGAGACCTACGATTTGCGTAAGATGTGCCGCCACGCAGTTGATCGAAGCCGTGGCCAGTTGGTGGATTTTGAAGTCCAGGGTTTTGGTGTCAATGATCTTCTCAATTACATTCTTGATTCGTAAGTTCAAATACGTTTTCTTTTTTTCAATAATTTTTTTCTTCATTTTCTGTTTTGGAAACAATAAAACTAGTGATCTTAATCCATCCGAATTGGTCTATTAGTCAGTTTACTTATCTATTTATGCAAGTGTATGCAGCCATCTTTGATACAAAAATGCTACATGCATGTAAATCTAAAATCAATCATTATATATTTGTAGAAGCAACTATATTAAATGGATATTAAAATTAACCATAAAATACACATTGAAATATCAAATATATATTAAAAATAAATTAAATTATACATATATTTATACACAAATATTAATGTGCAAATAGTATTTTTATTGTGTATGAATGCATATATTATTAATCTTATTTTTAACATATATTTTATATTTTAATATGTATTTCTATTTTGTTGATTGATTTTGGTACCATGAATGTAAATAGTATTTATGTTTGAAAAGGATTTAAAAAATTCAAAGCCTAGCTAGATTAATTTGAATAATCTAAGCCTTTGTATGTGCGGTTAGTAAGATGATATATAGCTGAAATTCTATTAGACATGTTTAATTAAACACACTTTGATACGTTAGATGTTAAGATTTCAATTACATAAAAATTGTTCTTTTTAGACATGTTTAATTAAACACACTTTGATATATCAGATGTTCAGGTTTCAATTGTTTTATGTGAGTAGTTATTTTCAGCTATTTGTTTAAATCAATATCTTCTTTATGGTCACTTTTTCTTTATATAACTTTTTACTAGCACACATTGTTGAGCATGTTTGTATTATCATTCTACAGGGGATGTCATCTGCGATGTCTATGTCTTGTTCAATGCAATTTGCGTTGGGAGTTTCCAGAATTAAGTAAGATGGCCCCAAAGCTTTCGGTACTAGAGGAACTTGATCTTACCTTTTGTCGTATATCTGTATTTGAATTGGAAGCTATTGGTCAAAGTTTTCCCCTGTTAAGATCCTTGAAGTTGAGGCATGCCGGATTCATTTTTGGAGGAAACAAAGCAGCATATATTATTTCACGAAATATGCCCTTGTTACGCCATCTCGAACTTTATGATAACCCCTTAAATCATAAGGGCTTGTTTGCAATTCTTAAGGGTTGTCCTCATCTTGAATATCTAGATTTACAAAAGTGTTGTCGTCTTAAGTTGCAAGGGAAATTGAGGAGAAAATGTGTTAGACGGATCAAGAATTTAAGATACTTAGATGCATCTACGCAAGAATACTATCGATTTAGTTCTGGACGATTGCTTAAGTCATCAAAAGATTATGCTGATATTTCATCTCGGTTATTATGGACATCAAATGATGCAGATCAGGATGAGAATGAAAACATGTTTAAAAAGGGTGAGGGTGAGGTACCAAAAGGTTCAACTGTGGAATATGATGAAATGCAAGATTATTGGGAGGATATAGATGCTATGTGGGCAATTGCGAAAAGTAAAAGATTGCATCAAGGAAAGAGGAATAAGCCTAAAGGGTTTCAAGGATATCATAGAGAAAAGAAGAACACTATATCCAATGAGAAGAAACATGGAAGAAAGACAAAGACAGGGAGGAGGATTGAGCATGAAAGCATGATGTGTTTTGAAAAGGAATTTTGGTAAACAAAATTTAGGGAGTCAAAAGGTTATTGATTTAAGGCTCAAGTTTATGATTATTTTTTACTTTCTATGTTAGTTTTAATTGTAATAAATATTTAGTGGATTTTAAAAAAAAAAATTGTCATTCATTTATCATTATAAAAGATTTTATTTAGTTTTTAAAGTGGATTTTAAATGTTTAATGGTGTTT
>NC_029787.2:7679216-7680995 GCF_000816755.2 Arachis ipaensis
ATCCAATACTATATAAAGAGATTTTATTTATTTTTTTAAAGTTAATTTTAAATGTTTAGTATTGTTTTTAATTTGATGTAATAAAGCAACAAATGCTTAATGAATTATTTAGTAAGTTGCTATCTATTCTGTGAGAATTATTCTCTTTTAATCTTTCGTAAAATTCTTTGAACTTATTAAAGTTACTTATTTTTGTACTGTTTTTACTTTTTAGACTTAACAATCTTTTGATAGAAGCTTTTGTTCTAAACAAATATATTAATCTTTAGTCTCGTTTATAGGTAGATAACGAGAATACTAAATAATGTGAATAATAGATATGTCGAATATTCAATTCAATAGGTATGCACTTAGATGATTATATTCATTATTTTTAATTAGATGATTATTTTTTTTATTCGATTCACTCATACTCAGTTAATAATGGCTGAATGTTGGATTCACTAGGTGTGTAGATAGTTATCCTAATGTTAAGGTTTAGGAGGTAATTTGAGAATGAAATGTTTTTTTTTAAATTTTATTAGGTCAATTCCAGAGTCCTTTATTCACATTATTTATAAAAGTCATTTTCTATCTAATAAAATCCATAAATATATAACTTAAAATTAGATGATTTGAATCTATTTTATGATTTAGAACATGAGTTTTCTTCTCGTAATAAAATTATTGAATTTTGATACCTATACTATGATATATAAAACATAGTTATTAGAAATTTAGAATCGAATCGGTCGAACTATTAAAGGTGTGTTTGGCAAACGTGTTACAAGAGAAGAAGCACGTTTAGCCTTCTTAAAAGCTTCAATTTTTTGTTTAGCAAATTTTTTATTCATGAACGTATAAGTAATTTTGCTTTCAAAACCACATTTACAAGAAGTTACAATTTTGAGCCTTTGCGTTTCACCGAGCTTTTAGCCATCAATACTCCATCTTTATTTACCTTTTACCAACTTTATCCTTTATGGATGTTATTATATTATTTATGGAATTCTTATTATTTTTGTTTACATGAACTCTCTTTTTTTATTATTTATTATTTTTGTTTTTTATTAATTATTTATTTGATATTATACACTTTTATAATTATAATTTTTTGTATTATTTTTATTATCTTTTATAATATGATTTATTGATTCCATTAGGTAAAGTAAATTAAACAAAAAATTAATCGTAAATAATAATAATAATAATAAATTATAGCATACTAAAAAAGAGTACTAAGAGTACTAAAAATATACTATATAAAAAATATCATAAAATTTTTTTTGATTTATTTCAACTACTACCAAGATAAATATTTAATTTTTTTTATTATTCTTAGTACTCTCTAAAATTTATATTTTGTTAGTTTTAATTAAAAATATATTTTGCCAATTTTTATATATTATTTTTATTTTAGTGTATAAATATTAATTTTATTATAAAATTAATTAATAAAATCTATTCAATTATCTAAATTAAAATGATAAGATAATATACAAAAATTATTCAAGTTTGTGTCTATTTTAATAATTTTTTATCTAAAAATAATTTTGAATAGTATAATCCAAACAACATTTATTTTACTATAATTCATTTTGATGTAAAGATTGCCAAACATAAATCACTTTAACAAAAACTTACTTTTCATCAAAATCAAGTTTGCAAAATCAATTTTATTCAAACTCCTGTTTGTAAACTGTAATCCAAATACACACTAAATCAATAGATTATTGGTTCAATCGGTGAACCACAGATTAAACACAAATTAAATCGGTTAATCCGATTATAATTAAATCA
>NC_029787.2:7681081-7684331 GCF_000816755.2 Arachis ipaensis
AAAATAAAAATAAAAAATATATTATAGTTAATAATTTGTTTTTTTAATTTGTAAATATAATTTAATTTTATTTATGTAATATATTTAATAAAAAAATTATGCATAAAAAATAATATTTTTTTTTAGTTTAACTAGATTTGACCGAGTTAGTTTAAATCAATTTTAAATGGATTTGATTAGATTGTATCATATTTAACTAAATTTGACAAAATTAATCGTTTAACCAATTTAAATGGTAACTCAAACTTGAGTTGATGATCGGATAACTGAGTTTTTTGGTCCGTCTAACCGGATTTAATAATTATGATACAATGTTAAATTATACAAAATTTAACTTCTTTATCAATCTTGATAAATCCTTTTTAAGTGATTAATAAGGTTTGAATCATATCACTCATCATAATGCATAAGTTGATTTTTTTCGGTATTGTTCTTGCTGAGATTGGCTGGTGTATAACTCGTCCGCCAGTAAATATTTATAAGCTCTCCGTCAAGATGAGGTATACGTCGGCAATGAGAGAACAAGGGGTGGGTACTTGCAAAAGACACTCCGACGCTCAAGTCAGTAAGTGTTTAAGAGGTATAAGAATAATTCTATGAATATAGAATGTAAAACATAAAATAGAAGTTATCATGTGTTGTGTGTAATAATTCTATGAATATAGAATATAAGATATGATATAGAACTTATAGAATTTATCATGTTGCCTCTTGAGATTAGATATAGAAGATTCATTTCATAGGCATAGAATTGATGAATGATATTCATGTTATAACCGTTTGGTCATTAAGATTGAAATGATGGTCATTAAGTCGGTAATGAAGGTGTCAGTTACAAGTAAAGAATAAATGATAATTAACGCCGAGTTATAAGGTGACGGATTATAGCCCCCAAACTTTGTCTGCCGATCATATGATCCAGGGTAAGCTTATGGTGAGCCCCAAACTTTGTCGGGTTATTATGTCGGCACTTATTCAAAAAATAATTGAGTGATATAAGAGTCATTCAATCAAGATAGTTGTGTGGGGATACTTTTCCGCTTAAGAACAATTTTAGCATTTGATTGTATGTGAACTGAAAAGTTCAGAGATAGATATTCATTAACGGAATCGATTGTATGATCCGAGGATATAATGATTAATTGTCTTGGAAATTTTTCCGGCCCACAACAATTTATTGATAAATTTCTCGCTCAAAGCAATTAGTTATTGAATATTTACAATTTATAATAAAGGTCATACGACATGAATAAGATAAATTGAGAAAATGAATATGTCTAAAGTCGTAACATATATTGAATAATATATATTGTAAAAGTAAAAGAGTTCAAAGTAGAAAAATATACCTTGAAAGTTGATAATTGTAGAGAAAAAGACAACATATATGAATGTCATATATGATCTGAATTTTGTTTTGTAGGACATGCTTTAATTTGATAATAAAGCAATAAGATAACAGTTATTGAATTATATATTTAGTATAATGTTTCTAGCAGTTACAATATGACGAGGGATATTCTTTGTGCAATAATAGTAAATTGCCTATTTAATTTTCTACATTAAACAAATAGTAACATAAAATTTAATAGCATAAAGTGAATAGTGTAACAGTTATATACAATTGATATATAATTAATTTTTGATAGAATCCAATTTTAAGATTTAAACTCATCATTACTGTCATTTAATTGTATAAATAAAATCATTAAGCAATAAGAATATAATACATAATGAAATAAAAATGCAATTGACATGGTTGTTATATGTCATTATTGTATAGAACATATATTGAGGTTTGAATATAACTAATAAATCAATAAATATTAGTTACACAAAATATAAATGCAAAAGTATGTTGAATAAAATATATAATTTTACTTGTGTAAATAGAAAACTTTAAAAAAGTAAGCAAAATTGATAAGTGAGTTTGTGCTCGAATTGATTGAAAACCGAGTTTATTCTCGGATTGATTGAAAGCCGAGTTTATTCTTGGATTGGTTCATTGATCGATTATAATATGTGAAAGATTATGATACGTAAAAGTAAAGCAATTCAAATGTATAAAGTACATACTTTATAAAAAGTTACGATAGTTAAAATTTGATAAGAGGTATTAAATAAAATCTTAAAGAAGATTGTTGAGATTGGTTAAAAAATTTGAATGTAAATCAAATTTTATGAACCTAAGGGGAGTATAATTATTTTACTCGTCTCCACAGACGGCGCCAATTGTTCTTGCTGAGATTGGCCGGTGTATAACTCGTCCGCCGGTGAATACTTGTAAGCTCTCCGTCAAGATGAGGTATACATCGGCAATGAGAGAATAAGGGGGTGGGTACCTACAAAAGACACTCCGACGCTCAAGTCAGTAAG
Organism: Arachis ipaensis; assembly: GCF_000816755.2. Taxonomy (NCBI): domain Eukaryota; kingdom Viridiplantae; phylum Streptophyta; class Magnoliopsida; order Fabales; family Fabaceae; genus Arachis; species Arachis ipaensis. Next base: position 7,683,455 of record NC_029787.2, read on the forward strand.
TGTTTAAGAGGTATAAGAATAATTCTATAAATATAGAATGTAAAACATGAAATAGAAGTTATCATATGTTGTGTGTAATAATTCTATGAATATAGAATGTAAGATATGATATAGAACTTATAGAATTTATCATGTTGCCTTTTGAGATTAGATATAGAAGGTTTCTTTTATAGGCATAGAATTGATGAATGATATTCAAATTATGACCGTTTGGTCATTAAGATTGAAATGATGGTCATTAAGTTGGTAATAAAGGTATCGGTTACAAGTAAAGAATAAATGATAATTAACGTCAAGTTATAAGGTGGCGGATTAGGTATAAAAAAAATTATATAATATATTTCTAAAAAAATTACACTGGAAAGTGTACATCTATCTATTTAAAAAATATATTGATAAATGATAATTAATATTTAATAAGAGAAAATAAGTTAAAATTTGACTTTACATGATAAAATCACACACATTCGTTCTTTTCTTTCTGTGAATCTATAAAATTGCATTAATCATATAAATTCCTCTCGGTCATATATTCTTTCGTAGATATATTCCTCGGAGTCCTCTTCTCTGGCGTGTTTGTAGAACGGAACAGCTACTTTAAGATAAAATTATAGAGATAGAGATTTACATATATGCACTGATGCACACAATTATGGTGCTATATATCATAGCTTCTGTCTATGATAAGAATCGTGTATTGCAAGCGTTTTGAACTATTTGTATTCAGTATTTATCCGGTTAACTCGTCTTGATATTTCTGGAAAATTGTTTTCGCTGACCATTTAATTTGTTTTGAATGACAATAAAAAAATTATTAATATATTTATCGATAATTAATTATTAGTCATTTTATATATTGTTATTAAAAAATTTTTTA
>NC_029787.2:7684344-7686006 GCF_000816755.2 Arachis ipaensis
TAATAATAGATAAAAATAATTAATAACTTTTTAAAATTAAAAAAAGATATTTAATTTGTAATAAAAAATACAAATAAAAAGAAATAATTAATATTAAAGAGAATAGCATCAACTTCTAACTCTATTCTGTCGGATCTCCTTTTTAGTGAAGGAAATGTGGATGGATTAGTATTATGTGGTAGTTGAAGAACATTTGGAAGCTAAAGAACAAATGTGCAATTTGAACTATACACATCAAGTGATAAAACCAAATTGAAAATTTGAGGTTGCTCATAAGAAACAATTTTCAGGCTTTTGAATTAGGTGAATTAAGGTTTGACAATATAGCTAGCATTGTGAATTGTAGAATTTGACCAAGGAATCACACAAGAGGTATCAAATTAAAAAGCGTAACAAGTTTAATCTTCTGCGGATGCTGAAGCTGAATGCTGATTTTCCTTTATTTTATGTTACTAAAAATTAAATAAAGTACTAAATATTTTACGTCTAAAATTAAATATATGCTATACAGAAAATAATAAATAATGATCATTTATATTTATAACGTATACTTACTTCTATGCGCAAAAAAAAAAAAATTATAAGTTAGGTATATTTATTTTATATTTGTAATGCACACTTAATTTTATTTGTATAAAACATTTTAGTTCTATTAATTTTCAGTAGTTATGCATATTTATTTCTTTATATAATGAATATTTATTTTTGTTTTTTCATGAAACCTTCAAACTTAAGTTCTATTCAAATTTTATAAGTCACATATTTTATTTAAAAAAAGACTAAACCACTAAAAGTAACCATAAAAAATTAATTTATTGACAAAAGTAACCATAGAAGATCATAACTCTTCATATGCCCACAATTGATTAGCTCTTTAGTTTGACAAAAATAACCACGGACACAAGCCATACTCTCATAGCCTTGATTTCATCTTTAATCTTCTTCTCAACCTTCATGGCTACATCAACATTCCTCTCTTTGTGGTCTATTGGAGCAATAGTCACATCTTGATTAGCAACACCACATTCATGCTCATTGAGTATTCTAATGAAACACCTTGCCAAACTTTGCTATCCCCCATCAATTTCATCAACCCAAACAAAATAATTGCAATCTCGGACTCTGCAGAAGTCAAAAAATCGAAATATCAGAGATGCAGACCCTATACTTATCTAACTATCATAAATAATGTTTCATACCTTCGAAGAAGAGCAACGAATAAACCATCTTCCAGGATTAGTAACCGTCAAAGATTTTAACAAGACAATATACTCACCTAGTGACATATTCCATCCAGAATTTTCTTCTTCTTCATTTTCGAATGTGAAGCTCCTAAAAATCTGCTTCCTTCGCTTGTAGTTACTTCTCTCCTTGACATTGCTTGAAATCTATGAGAATAAATTAATTCAGGGTTCTCTATAGAGTAGCTCGGAACGATGGATGATTGTGCTCGGGTATGATTTTATTTAAAATCTACGTATGCCACTCTGTTAAGGTTACATCAGACTTGACTATTTTTAACAAATAGAACTAATCAATTATGGACATTTGAGGAGTTATGATCTTCCGTGATTACTTTTATTAGCGAATCAGTCTTTTATGGTTACCTTTGATTGGTGGTTTAGTCTTAAAAAATAATTAAAAAAGAAGAGAACAAAACCA
>NC_029787.2:7686048-7687136 GCF_000816755.2 Arachis ipaensis
TCATCTCACTCATCTCACCGCTATAAAAAAAATTATCCTTCTTCAGAAGGTTTACTCTAGAACACAGTGACCTCTAATGATAGCAGATGTCTCATGATGGGTAGGTGGGACCTTTCAAATCAAGATATCCATCATTTTCATCTCATTCCTATCGAGACTCATAAGATCGGATCGGATGCATGCTCCCTATAAATCTTCGTCATCATCTTTTTCTATTTCCTATTGCACCCAAACGGAAACTGTTGTAAAAATTTATATATACATATATGAAGTTATTACACAATTATGCATAGATTAATAATATATAGGAGCTGAATTATTGTACCTTATTATTACATGTAAATCTTAATCAATAATCAATATTATAATTTCTAAGATACTAGCAAGTTTCAATCCACCGCAGCATTTTTTATTTTCAAATGTTGATATAATTTATTACATTATTAAATTAAAACTATTATTTAGATAATTAATTGTGTTTTTTTATTATATAATATTTTGTGCGATGAACTAAGTTGTCTCGGAAAATAAAATAATTATTGCGAGAGAAATTACAAAAAATTAATTATGTGAAGGAAACAAAACAACTCATTTATGCTTTAAGAAAATATTTGTCATCTCAGTGGACAGAAAATGAAGACAAACCCTGAAATGAGAAAGTATCTGGTAAGAGATGTTGCCTACTTGCCTTGTTGGAGAGGATGCGCTAGCCGTCAAATTCATTGCTTTTGCTGTTTTTTAAAATGCAAAAAATAAATTTCTCTTAAAAAAACCATTTTATAAACGCACTTCTTAATGTGCTTGGAGGAAGAAGTATACTGTACAGGGAATAGGGAGTATAGCTCATAATTTTATAAAAAAAAAATAATAAAAAAAAATACCCCATAGAATCCATGCATTAAATGCAGTATCCATTTCACATAGTAGTAATCATTACCTTTTTTCTTATTTCTTTCTTTGTTTATTTTCTCAGCACTTTCCATTTTTTGGGTCTATCATATCATTCTTCTGTTATGCATCTACATGCTCTGACTTACGTTTCCAACTTCCCATAGTATGAGACTATGATTTTTAATTTTTAATTTTTA
>NC_029787.2:7687174-7688685 GCF_000816755.2 Arachis ipaensis
AGAAAATCATAAAATTAAGAAAAAAAAATAGAGAAAAGACTAATTGTATAATTTAATTAAGAAAACATATTTTCTTGAAAACATTTTATTTTAGAGAAGTTTAAGTGGTCAAATGCACAAAGTTATTTTTATTAATTATATCTTTCTATATTATTTTCATTTAATAGGGTTACTATCAGTAATAAAAATAAAATCACTTAGTATTATCAATATGAATATTTTTTAATTATATACGTAAAATTATAAAAATTGTCAATTATTCAAGACTAGGGAAATAATATTTATTACTTATAACAATAATTTAATTTAAGATTTAAGACCTCATATATATTTTAATTTGAGGGAAATAATATTTCTTACTTAAAACAATATTATCTAAGAACTCGTATATATTACCTAAATTTTTCGCTACTAAATTATCTTTGGTGGTTTAATATTGGCTTAAGCCTTAAGGTTAAGAATAATTAACTTAAATAGGTTTGTTTTTAAAAATAAATTTCCATATTAATAATATTAAGAGATCTAGATAAGAATAATTTTGATGATAAAATTCTCTTCTTTTGTTGTAATACATAAATATCAAAAATATTATTTATATATTAAAATCAGTCACTAAAATTAACTATTAATATATTTATATATAAATATTTTTAATATGTATTTATATTTCAATATATATTTTATATTAGTAGTTGATTTTGGTATATAGGCACTATAACTTCACAAATATTATCTTTGATTGATTGATTTATAATTTTTAATCCCATTGAGAATTGCTATAAAAACCACACACAATACTTCCCTCAACAAAATACGAAAAGCTGAAACAACTCAAACTCTTTTCTTTCTGCTGTGATCATCTCTCTCTCTCTCTCTCTCCAAACCTCTCAGTTCTCACCGCAAAGCAAAACAAAGGAATAGAAAGCACTCTCTCTTTCCCAAACTCTCTCCAAACCTCAGTTCTAACCCCACAACACAAAGTAATAACTCCTTCACAAACACGCAAACATGGTTCCTCACGTGCCTCTTAACCCAGAAGCCCCTGCGTTTGTCCCGGCTTATCAGAACACGTGGCCTTATACCGCCATTCCTACTGCACCACCACCACCACCACTGCCGCCGACAGAACCACCGTGTCAGCAAGGGGAGTTTCTCTCTCTTCCACCCAACTTTAGCCTGTATTTACCCACAGTGCCGTTACCCCTTCCTGATGGTACGAACAACACCTTCCTTTCATCACCACCAGAACCGTTTGTGGTGGTGAATGAAGAAGTTGCTGTTACTGATTCACTGAAACAGCAGCGGCAGCTGCAGTTCAATCACCATGGATTCATGAACATCCGAGTTGGACCGAGACGATCATATCAGCAGCAGCATCAGGCGCGAGTACTGTGGAAGCCAAAGAAAGTGAAGGAGGAAAAGGAAGATAGGAAGCAACAAGAGAAGCTCTATGGCTATGGCTATGGCTATGGCTATGGAGGGAAGAAGGGGAGACAAGATTTTCGGCGCTC
>NC_029787.2:7689406-7690292 GCF_000816755.2 Arachis ipaensis
GGTTATGATAAAAAACATTCCTTCCAGATACACGTGCGTCTCTCTCCCTTCCTCGCGGTGCCTTATTTGGATACCCCTTCATTTTCCACTTTTCCCTTATTATATGTTTTTTATTTTAATGCACGTCAATGTTTTAATTTTAGTTCATTAATCTTCATTAGCATGTTTAGATTGAATTTAATTTTTTTTTATTTGCAGGCGAGATGATATGGTGAAGTTTTTGGAAAATCATTGCATGGTGGAGAACAGTAAAGTAGAGCAAGGATTTGAAAAGACTGATGTTTTGGCTTTTGATTTTGTTTATCTGCCGATTGATTTCAAGTATTCTACAAATCCCTACTTTACCATTAGGCTTTTGATATTTTTTTTTAAATGCTTTTATTGAAAAAAATGGAGAAATATTAAGAAATAATGATTATTACTTGTTTGTGGGGGTGTTGTGTGCATTGCTGATCCTGTTCATCTTATGATTTCTGCCATTTTACTTGTTGGAATGCATAAAATATAATCCTTTTTTCTTTTTTGAAACATACCATTTGAAAAAAAGGGGTAATATTCCAACATAAAATGAAGATATCATATCATTGTTCATTTGTTTGTGTTGTGTTGTGTTATGTGCAATGTTTGATCCTGGTAACTGTTGTTGATTGTTGTCAGGACAGGATTCAACAAGGGCTACGCATTTGTGAATTTTACAACCTCAAAAGCAGCATGGAAATTCAACATAACAGCCTCGAACGGCAAATGGGACATGTACCAATCCCAAAAGGTTCGGCAAGTTGCAAAAGCACACATTCAGGTATATATGCTCAATCGAATACTACACCTAATTAATCATCACTCAAACGTGTTTAGTTAACTTATTGATATGTGAATGTTTTGTATC
>NC_029787.2:7690416-7691606 GCF_000816755.2 Arachis ipaensis
TTTCGAGAATACGAATTTTCCATGCGAGTCTAAAGAGGTTTTGCCTGTTAGTTTTAGCGTGCCTCGTGATGGAAAGAACAAGAGTGGGGAACAGAAGACTTTGGGTGTTCTGCTGAAGCCTCGATACATTTGATGAACAAGTTTGAAAAACGAAGAAGATTTTGGATTTGACAGAGTTGATTTGACTAAGCAAAAAAAGCCTAATCCTCTGTGTGATGGTTTACCCAATGCAAGTTAGTTTCATCGCAATGTGGTGGTGTTGTAGTTATAGTCACATCGCTTGTTGTAGTTTAGTTTAGTTTATGGTTTTATGTTCTACTATTTTGGTAGAACTAGCTAGTTAGTTGTTGTTGTTGTTGTAGGATTATGCTATGTTTCTCTACCATTTCCATGCATGGATGGGTTGAGCTTGCCACCTCCTTGTCAATGGGGCTAGGTGGTGGGGTCCACCCTTTTGTGGATATGGCCAAAGACCAAAGTAGTAGTATTTTGGATGCTGGGTTTGTAGCTTGTTCTAACTCTAATATAATGGTAACAATAAAAAAAAATTAAAAATATAATACTTTAGTGTTGTGTCATTTTCTCGAATATTTGATGTGCTAATTTTGGTTTGGACAGTGCCTGAAAGGGGCTGTATTTATGTAAATGCCAAGGTCAAAGGTTGCAGTGTTGTTCTGGAATAATGGCAGCTATGAGAGTATCTCAGATGCTGTAGATTGTGCATGCTTTTTTTGAAGCATTAAGAATGTAATGGTCAAACAGTTTGGGTGTTATGGGTTCTTGGAAGCAATACTAAAATGGTGAAAAACGTTGACTGGTACTGAAGGTGACTGTTTTGTTTTGTATTTTGAAGGTAGAGCTTTTTTGTCTTCAACCTTATCCAAGTCTCAAATGAATATCTTAATTTATTTTTTGGGGGCCGGGGTCGATTAAATTAAATGAACTCATTTTAAATTTTTTATTTTATTGAATGTATGGGTTTGTGGAAGCAACTTTTCTGTTCGGATTCCTGGTACTGGCAGTATCATCAAGAGATGAAGGTTCTGTGGGTCTGATGGATCAGCCATGAAAAAGGGAACTCATAAACCGTCCTCATTTGCTGACTATATGTAATTATGTACCAAGTAGTGTGGCACTTATTAGTCAACTTTTCAAACGTTGGTGCTTGGCCGGTACGGCCGCACCCCAAA
>NC_029787.2:7691789-7706978 GCF_000816755.2 Arachis ipaensis
AACAGGTTAAAGAATAATTTGTCACAAATTTAAACTTGATTTAAGACTGACATTTGCTTAAGCGAATGTGTAAATTGACAGATTTAAATTGGTTAAAACTAGTATTTAATTGGGTACGTTTTATTTCTTTGAACAAAAAAATTAGGGTTTATTTCGGCCTGCCGAATTTTCTTCTACTAAGGTTTCAAATGACTCACTCTATGATATGGGAAAGATATTTGATTTTCCCATTTATTCGATAATTTCTTAACATTCTATGAGAAAGTTTTATTGATGATAATTATGTCTTGGATCATGTATGAATCTTGTTATCACTATGCCTCTTCCATTGAGATGGATTGCGAAATTGAGCACAAATAAGGTAATACCTTTTGATTATTGTGGTGAGAAACATATATTTCAACCAACAATAGTCAATAATTAATAGGCTTTTACATATATGTAACGAAATCTGTACTAAAACTGATTTTATGATAAAAATAGAAATGTAATAAACTAGCCAATGAAAACAAATAATATTTCCCTTGGCAAAGTAGCATTTTAATTGGCAAAGTCTTTTTATTGAATAATTTGTTAAATGCAAGACATGTGGCTTTGGCTTGAAAACACACCAGTTTATGGCAACTGATTAACACTCTTAAAAAAGAAAACTATAAATTGTGGCTATCGTAGCAATAAATAAACTTGGAGCATATGGTCTGGTTATCAGCCTCATTTGGTACAAGTACAACCTTTCTTTATAAAATAATTGGTAGCCGAAGGTTTAAATGCTAGTTCCTCTTTTGTTCCTTTCTTCATCAGCTAAGCAACAAAGAAAAAAGAAGGGGTGTTCCGAGAATCGAACTCGGGACCTCTCGCACCCGAAGCGAGAATCATACCACTAGACCAAACACCCACCCTGATTAAGAGTATCTCATAATAACTTTATCACAAATCAATTCTGTGCTATGCCCAATCCTAAATTATATTTGAGAAACCCAGGAATCCAAACAACGAAGCAAAAATCTGAAAATGGCGTCTTCAGCAACTCACTTTCTCCATTTTCTTCGTTCACAACCACTGTCTTCATCTTCTTCATTCGTTTCGCTACTGAAACCGCTTCTTCTTTCCTCTCCCAATGTCTTATCCATGCATACTTCACCGCTTCTTCCACAAAACCTCTTCCCCTCCCTCACTCGCCACCACTTCTCTTCACCTTCCCTCTCTCTTCCTCACGCGCCTCCCCCTTTTGTGGCTCTCACGAGTTCATCACAAAACTCGGAGGAGGAAGATGACTACTACAACGACGAAGACGACGAAACGGAGCTGTACGATGAAGAATCTGACGACGACGATGATTTGGAATCGGAAAGGAGCAGTTTTGAGGAGAATACACAGATTGGTTCAGAATCGAATTCAACTTCGTCGCCATTGGAGAGGAAGAGGGAGGAGAGGTTGAAGGTGGAGGTTCCGAGTCTCAGCGTGAAGGAAAGGAAAGAACTTGCGTCTTACGCGCACAGTTTGGGGAAGAAGCTCAAGACCCAGTTGGTGGGAAAGTCCGGTGTTACCCCCAATGTTGCAACCTCTTTCATTGAGACACTTGAAGCCAATGAGCTTCTCAAGGTATCAATTTCAATTTCCCTGTTAATTGTGTTGTTATTGTTGTTGGAGGAACATGCTTGAGAGATTTTCTCGCTTCAGTATTGTTATGCTTGCCATGTGTTTGATGTATTTCCTGAGAGAGATGGAAAAGAGCGGAACTTGTTTTCTGTGTTTCCTATTCCCAATTCAACAAGATTTAGGTAATTTTCCTCTTGAATTGCTTATGAAATTGGGTGTAAGCAGTTAGTTTTCTCATGTTTTGCATTTGCGATTGGTAGTATTTTTCCTTGCTTGAAGTTGTTACTTATTATTAAACCATGGAAAACCATCAAATGAAATGCTTAAAAGGACTATGGCACGTAATGTTATTATATCATGGCATTGCATGCAAAACATGGATAAACTGTGTTGGACCCTCTTTGGTTTTCCATGTGCTGCTTAAATTGGTCGGATTATTGAGTGGTTGGGAAGTGGGAATTGAGCTACTTTGCATGCTTATTGTGATCATTTATTATTGTAGACTGCAGAGAGGGTAATATTTGTAGGGTTTATACTTAATACCATGTGTCTACTATGCTAAGATCTTATTGAGAGTGAGGTTAGTAGTTGTTATGCTGTTCAAACATTTTTGAACTTTCTTGGCTTTTAAAAGTTATAATAGTTATGGTAAAAATTATCAGTTTCTGTACAAACACTTGGATTCTAATAATTTGTAGTTGCAATTTTGAATGGCATTTGCAGATTAAAATACATAGGAGTTGCCCTGGTGAGTTGGAAGATGTGGTGAAGCAGCTGGAAGAAGCAACCGGTTCAGTGGCAGTTGGTAAAATTGGTCGAACCCTGATTATATACAGGCCTAGTCTCACCAAATTGAAGGCCGAAGAAAAAAAGAAACAAGTTCGTCAACTCTTTCTTAAAAGACAATTAAAATACAGACAATTAAACAAGGTATTAATTACTACTATATAGCACTGTACTAAATTTATTTATTTTATCGTTATCTTATCTTTCCTAATTACTAGTACTATTCGATATTGTTGTGAAAACTACAGAGTAGGGAACAAGTACCAAAATTATCACGGCGTGGTTCATCTTCATCGTGGAAAGTGAGGAGTAGTAGGTCATAATTAACACCTATTGGATTGGCTATTGTTAATGGAATTATTTTCTTGAGGTTTGTCATGTCCCGTGGCCTAAACAAACTTGAGGATTTGCAATGATGGATTCCGGTGCTCGAGATGAAGGATCATTTTCAACCAATTATGCTCTTGGTAATTAACACTTGTTAGTAAGTGCAGAAGTCAGTTGAAACGTTAGTATTTAGTAATGAATGCTTGTACTATATAATCAATGTTATGTGAGCAAAGCTACGGAGTATGTGTAGAAGTGTAGAACGGTTTGGATTGAATTCTTTATTTTTGGAATATTTGTGCTTTCTTATTTGCAAAATATCTAAGCCCTTAATCTGTTAATTTTATTATGCATCCAAGAACAATTTTTTGTCATTTTAAGTTTTTAACTAAACTCTTTTTTAGAATTTGATTAAAATTGAAATGATTTATATGTTAAAAACATATAGTTATTTTTACCTTTTTTGTGACACTACTATAAAAAAGAAAGATTTAAAGTAAGAAATAGGTGGGAAAAGTCCAACACCGCCAATTGACCCTAACCAACTGCCCTGATCAACACACGATAGCCCCGGCTGAGTGCGTTGGATGACCCTGGCTAACCACTGGCCAACCGAACCAACAGAAGCAGGCCGCCCCTACCAGCCAGCGCGATCGACCACACCAGCACACTTCCACAGAATAAATAAAAAGTAAAAATACAAAATCAAATTATTTTATCAATTTTTAAATAAATCAATTCTTGTTTTGCATTTTGCATTACAATTTAAAGAATTATAAGCTACAGTACAGACAACATGCTTCCTTCCTTACAATATGTGACACTAACAAAAAAATAATACAGCGGATAAAGAGTTTCTCTTTTTGGTAGAATAGTAGAAATCCTACAGAAGGGAATCTTGTCTGGCATTTGAGATCTCATAGAGGGTATGATTCTTCCAGTATTGGTTTCCATATCCATACTTGAACGAGACCATTGGTTAAAAGGAAAGAATATCCATGTGCTGGTAAAAATAGTATTTCTAACCTAGGTAGCCTTCAACTTTTGCAGCTCATGTTGGCTTAAATCTTCTGAGGACAGAACGCTACTGGGAGAGAGAAGGCGCAAAAGGGCAATTGAAAACCGAGCCTAATGATCATAAAAGAATTGCATGTCAGAATATTTGGAAAACAAATTATTAGTACAAACAACGTTACTCTTCAAAAAAGGTCATAGTCTGCATTTTATGCCAATTTGAGATCCAAGTCTTACCCACTGAAATCCGGCAAGGGCAAACCAACAGCCTTGCAAACCAAATCTACTGCTTAAGACCTGGCACATTGGAAGATTGTGTTTTGTTACAAATGCAGCATAATGGATCAAGCAGCTATTACTAATAATAGAAGTGATAATATCTATTCTCTAACAATCATAATAACAAAAGAGAGAAGTGGTTACTGATAGCACTAGTGCACCAAGACAAAAGCATCCACTCATTGACAAGCTTATGAATCTTAGATCCCGTCCAGCCTGATTAAGCAATGTGCAACGATGTTATAAACTTAAAAATGCAGTTTTTATATAATGGATTGAACAGAATATCCAAGCAGGAACATACCAACAATGTTCCTTCCAAGCATACAGTAGGTGGTGTCACAGATAGCGCTATGAAATACGGTATCAGCACTTTATGCATCTGCACGGTCGCAAATGCAGCAAATTACCAACTTATGCTTACATTCTAAAACTACGTCTAGTTTATAAGAGTATATGCTTTTCTGCCTATATATCCTGCCAAACAATGTAGGAAAAGGAGATTGAGAATATATCTAAGCTAAATTTTAAAAGTTAAACTAACCCCTTGGATGACCATCTGATCAGGTGTAAAAAGATAAGGGAATAACCAAGGAATAGATGTTCCAACAATCCCCAACAACAATCCAAGTATAGCTCCAATACTTACAAGAGACCTTAGAAGCAACCAGGCCTGTTGAAAGTATAAATTCAGGGAATTTCAAATATACAAAACAAAACAATATCTAGATAGAATCTGCAAAATAGATTAGTTAGGAGAATGGAGTGCCAGCTTATGAAGCAATCCTTCCCAACCAAAAGGAAAGATACAATTTCAAACTATGAGCAAAAGAGAGATTTAAAACAGGGGAGAGAGATCCTCTGAAACAGCAATTAAGAGCATCACAAACCTTTGCCAAATTCCGATTTACTCCATATATCAACCCAGGCATAAATGATTGAGCAGTTTGGGAGAGAGGTTCGCCCCAAACTGTACATGTCATGTAGATTTGAACCATAACCTGCAATAAGTGTTGAGTAATCAATTTAGTTCGCTGAAATGAGCAGATGGAAAGCAACGGAATGGAGTCACAAAATAAGAAGAGGGGTAAACAAACTTGGTGAGCGGCCATTGTATGGGTACCCATTGAAGTAGCATTATATATAAGCAGCGAGTAGAAAGCCACCTAAGATCAGAACTTTCAGTTAGTTTTGAAGTCTCAGAATACAGCAAAGAGAGAACCACAAATATAACAAATACAGAATGCAACCTTTGACATCAGTGTTAAAAATACAGGAGCAGCAAGACCAAGTATATTCAGAAATTCTTTCCCTGAAGGAATGGATAAAGCAAGTGCATCGAATCCTTTCTTGTTTAGATTTTGAATCATCATATATGCAGAAAATACCTAGAACCAGAAACAGATAAAAAGGAAGTGAATACAGAGTTGAGTACACTATAAAAAATTAATGTATATCGAGAGTTTGTCGGGCACACTTGAGATATCATTGCAGCCCATGCAGCCCCTGCAATACCATATCCTAAGATGCGGCACAGAACTACAAGACCAATTCCATTTATAACGGTGGCAGCTGCCAAAGACTTCAAAGGTCCCCAGGAATCCTTCATGCCAAGACTGCAACAGAAAATTGTGAATATGAAGATAGGAAATTAAATTTACAAGAAGGTGTTTATCATAATATCATACAAGCAAAGGTGAACCCAATATTAGCATATTACATTTACTTGGGATAAGAGAAACTTCAAAAAAGATTGCTCAAACAACTTAAAGAAAATTTATGCAAAAACATGAGATCTGAATTCAAGTTCCATTTAAAATATACAAAACATACAAATACCACCAACAAACAGTTAGAGCCTTGATATCAGAGAAATGTCAAAGCAATAAGTTTTAGGATTGGCCGATAGTTTCCACAGTGAACATGAAATGACGCGAAATATGATGTCATGACTCGAGCAGTATGACAGATTTGATAAAAAAATTTACAACCACTCATTTCAGAATCACACAAGAAATATATAGCATATTTGCACCTTGCACTCTGAGCAACCCATCCAGAAAGTAAAGCAGGCCATGCCAAGCTTCGAATCTAACACCAAAAGATACTCGGTGAAACTACATAAAACAGATAATGATATCTTTGCTTGATCATTATCAAAAACAAATAAATGATTAAGAAAGGAGACAGGTATCTTATTTGCAACCTTGAATATCTTTCTTAAAGAAAACGTCAGTACTGAACAATTTACTTCCCTCCACAAAATCTTTGATGATTTAGTGTGTTTATAGACATGAATCGTGATCTTCATCTAAATTGAAGGATATGTAATCAGAGGAAACAAACCTGAACATAAGTATTAGCAGCAGGTACTACATGTGCATTCTTTGGTCCAGTAAAAGCTGGAGAAAGTAGAAAAAAAGAGAAGAAAGAAAGGCATAAACAGAAAAATATCAGTCATGGAATTTGATATGCTAAATTTCCTCCATAAATGCATTATAGCTATACAAAATGCATTATTGGAGGAGCAGAAAATGGTTTGAATCATTTCATAATTAATACCGGTGAGTATTGCTGCACCAAACACCTTTGTGAACAAAAGCATCGAGATGCCGCAGGCTAAGCCAACAAAAAGTAAGACAGATATGTGATGCTGAACTTCTTCTCTATCCTACACAAACACATGCACTCAACAAAAGCAGCATACATATTCACTAATGTTTTATAGCAGAAGGGAAAAAGGGAAGCCTAACCTGGTTAGCAAGGGCAGTTGCAACCATATTGGAGGTAGCAATAGAGAGGAACATGAACATGTAGCTCATGTAATCACACACAACCGTGGCAGGACCTGCTCATGGGAAAATAAAACAATCTAATTCCACATTTGCCAATTGCCATTACTAAATGCGAATGACTTAAATGCACCAAATTTAACTTGTGCATGATACAGTACACTGGGGTAATCTATCAGTGTGTGTACAATGAATTAGACTGAAATCTACATAACTATATTACCAATGGTGCATAGCATTGTTTTATATAGGACAATGCTGGTGTATCATCTACCAAGATAATCTAAATGGTATAAATTTAAACACAATTTTACATCAATAATTAAATCTACACTATTGGATTATTTTGGTGCATAAAGCAAACAGATATTCATTCACTAGAGTCTACAAAACTAACAGAAAACACAATTACTCTTTACTCATACAAGGTGCCTCATAAACAATCAATTTCCTTCAAATGATAATCAAAATTAAGCAGTGGAAATTTCCAATACCTAAGGCAGCAAGCTCAATTGAGCTACCGTGACCAATAACAGCAGTATCCATGAGGCTCATGATGGGCCCACACAACCAAAGTCCAGTAGCAGGCCCAGTAAACATCACAATCTCCTTCACCTGGCTCCATATACCCTGATCTGCAAGCTCCTTCTTCTCACCCTCTTCTTCCACCGCCACCACCATTCCATCGTTATCTTCGGAACTACCACTGAGCTCTTGTCCCTGAGCCACACGAGCCGGTCGGAACCCAAAGCGACGTCGTATTGACGCCGCATGGAACGATTTCGAAGGAAGAGCAGCGTTGTAGTTGCGAGCTGAGAGTGATGAAGGAAGTGAAATTAGGTTGGGGTTTCTGAGGGAAGGGGTGCGAATAGTACGAGGCAGAGGCAATGAAAGTTTCAGTGCCATTTTTCTCTTCTTTTGGTTGTTTTTTTTTTTATTTTCTTTTATTTATTTATTTATTTTGGGTTGTGTTGTATTGAAGTGCTAGTAGAAAGGGAAGGGGGAGTGAGGGTTCAAATAAAATTGGACAGGAAAACGAAGAAAAAGGGAGTGGCTGGTAATGGTGACAGGACAGAGCCGAGTGAGTGAATGTGGATTGATATTGGCCGTTTAATAAAAGAACACGAGAATTTAAGAGGGAATTAGTTCGTTTTTTTGGCGCCTTTTTGTAACTTGCTATTTTTCTGTCCCACTATAATTCAATGATGTGTTGCCTTGTCGTCTCGGCATCTTCCTCAACTTGAGTTTTTCTTTCTGGCGAAGTTGACCTTTCAGTGGCAGTGGCTCAATTCATCTCTTTGTTTTCAGTTTTTTTTTGGCACAATTTTTTCGGGTTTTTTTATGCTACCACCATCAGTCAACTTTAACTGGGCTTCTTAGCCTAATAATCTGATCTGATGAGGCAAGCCTGCCCAATATCAATGGGTTTTGAATTTTTAAGACTTTTGTGGATAAAAAAAAATGTGTTAGGATACGAGAGCCTGGGCCAGAAATATGGTTCAAATTAATTTCGTAGAGCTGAAAGCCTGAAACACACAAGGATATGAGAGCCTGTCTGGGCCGCTATTTGCGAGAAAAATGTCATTACCAAGGTATGTAACTTTGATGAAGGAGAGAAGAAAATTATTCGTGGGCTAAGATAAAGTATGAAAAGCTGTGTGATTACTGCTATAATTGTGGAATAATTGGCCATGATAGAAGAGTATGCAAAATGGAAATGGCTATGACAGTTGAAAATCCAGAACTACCAAGATATGGTCCAAATCTTTCAGTTGCGAGATTAAAATCGATTGCTGCTTTAGCTGCAAGGTTCGGCATTCAATTACAGAAGCAAAGAAACAGTGATGGGGAGAACCAGATTTGGGAGGCGCGTGAAGAAAGCCTATGGAATGGAGAGTCCAAGCAAAAGGAGCCAAGAGATGAGATAGGGTCAAATCAGCAGCATGGTATGTTTGCAGAAGCTAGTATGATTAGTGACAACCAAGAGAGGATAGAGGATACAGATAAAAGACAGAGATTGAGACACGTGGAAGAAAACATTGCAGTTGGGAAAAATAAAGGGCTAGATGAAGAGAATGTGACTGGAGAGGGTGATATGACTTATTGGAAAAGTAAGAACAGACAGCGTAGAGACAGAAGAATGGAAGTAGAAGGAGGATATGAAGCAGAAGAGGCTGATGTTATGAGTTGTCAGAACTCCTTTCAAGAAAGATCTAGAGAGGATGAAAGGAAGAGAAGAGCTAATGAATATATTGGGCCTAACCAATTGGGCCTAAGTGGGAAGCACAAGTCTCAAATGAAACAAATTGAGCCAGACATAGAAATATTAAAAGGGAAGAAGGCCTTAGAGATGGAGGTTATGAAAGTGGGCTGGGCAAATGATAATAAAAATTCCAATATAATGGGTCAAAGCCTTTCACTAAACAGATCAGCAGAAAAGAATAGTGGTCCTAAAAGCATAGGAAAAAAGGGAAAGAAGACACAAGTGCATGGAACTGAAACAGAGAAGTATTATTTTGTGGAACTTCCGAGTGATGGTGACGATGATGATAAGACACGAACCAGCAAGGAGGAGAAGGTACCAGAGGCATTGGAGATAGAGCTGGTGCAACCAAAAGTTGAAGATCAAGAGAAAGTGGGAAGAGATTAGGCAGCAAGACATAACAAGAGCAGCGACAAGTATTGATGAGCAAGAGAGCGAAGAAGAGACAAGTAAGAGAACCAGAAGGGAACTAGTCAAATGAGGTGAAAATGATGGCATAATGGGTTAACATGAAGATGTTACTGGTGAATATGGACACAAGGCTGAGGAGGCGGGCCTAAACATGCCCCACCCTCAGCCATGAGTGTCATTAGTTGGAACTGTCGTGGGATGGCGGCTCCCGCAACAGTATCTGAATTGTTTAATCTGTGTAGATAGATAAAGCACGCCATGATTTTTTTTATGGAAACTAGAGCTAAACAAGAATATATCAATAGAGTTAGGAGAAAGTTACATTTTGATAAATCCTTTTGTGTAGAACCACAGGGGATGTCCGGTGGTCTATGTCTTTTCTGGAATAATGAAATTAATGTTGAAGTTTACTCGTGGACCAATAATCTTATTAACGTATATGTGAGGGACAAAAAAGGGAATAAATGGATCAGCCACTTTGTTTATGAAAACCCAATATATTCACAAAGAAAGAAGCTGTGGAGAGAATTGACAGCTAATACGGAGGATCCGCTGACTCCGCAAATGTTCATAGGAGACTTTAATGATATCTTAAGCCAATAAGAGAAGATTGAGATGCATCCAAAACCAGTTAGTCAAATGATAGAATTCAGAAATTTTGTGGACTGCAACGGCCTAATGGACTTGGAGTTGCAAGGGAAAAAGTTTACGTGGTTCAGTAATCCAAGAAGTGGGTTCATCACGAGGGACAGGATTGATAGAGCTCTAGCAAATTGGGAATGGCGAAAATTGTTCCAACATGCCAAATTGGAGTCCTTGCCTGCAGTAAGCTCGGACCATTGTCCTATTGTCTTAACACCGGAACCAAAGGAAAAATGCAAATTTTTTTTTCAAATTTGAAGCTTTTTGGGAGGATCACAAGGAATGCGAGGAGATCGTTAGAAAAGGGTGGAATAGGAGAACAAAGAGGGTCAGCGGATGGGGTAGCTTAATTGATAAGATGAATAACTGCAAAAAAGAATTACAGAGTTGGAGTAAAAAAACATTTACTAGAGCGGATAAAGAGATAGCTAGGCTACATAAGGAACTTCAGCATCTTCAAACAGCGAATTTTTCAGTAAATCAACAAGAAAGGATAGTGCAAATTAAGGAAAGAATTAAACAGTTATGGAAACAAGAGGAGATGTATTGGGGGGCAAAGGTCAATATTAAAATGGATACGATTTGGGGACAAAAACACAACATTTTTTCATGCAACAACAATCCAAAGAAGGGATAGGAACGGGATTGAAAAGCTTAAGAACTCACAAGGAGAGTGGGTCTGTGGAAGCATGGAGGTGATGAAGCTCATTGAAGACTATTATACTGATCTATTCAGGGCCTCACAAAGCAAAAATCTGGAACAGTGTGTACAAAAAATTTCAAAGAAAGTGACTCAAGAGATGAACGAGGGGTTAACAAAGCAAGTAACAGAAGAGGAAGTTAAGGAAGCAGTTTTTAGCATGGGAGGTTTAAAGGCGCCAGGTCCGGACGGGCTCAACGGTTTGTTTTATCAGATGCACTGGAATGACATAAAAAATGAGGTATGTGATGTGGTTAGAGAGTTCTTTACAAATAAATCTTTACCTGATGAAATTAGTGAAACAACGGTAGTCCTTGTTCCTAAGCCTGAATCACCTTAGACCTATCAGTTGTTGTAACTTCATCTATAAGATTATTTCAAAGATTCTAGTAATGAGGCTGAGGAAGATTTTAGATAAAGTGGTGTCCTCGACTCAGAGTGCCTTTGTAGGAGAGAGGTTAATTCAGGATAATATAGTGATAGATCAAGAAGCACTACATAGTCTTAGAAGGAAAGGTAGGAGGGGATCAGAAAACTTAGCTATCAAGTTGGACATGAATAAAGCATATGATAGAGTGGAATGGAATTTCTTAGAAAAAGTGTTAAGGGCTTTCGGGTTCACTGAGAATTGGGTACAACTAGTCATGAAGTGTGTCAGAAGTGCGAGCTACAGGTTCAAAGTGAATGGGGAGTTGTCACAGAAGGTGATATCCCAAAGAGGTCTGAGGCAGGGGGATCCTTTATCTCCTTATTTGTTTATAATAGCAGCCGAGGTTTTCACGGTTCTTATGAATGAGACTCAAACAAATGGGGTTATATTTGGTTTCAAAGTCACACCCAATGCTCCTACCATCACTCACCTCCTATTTGCAGATGACTGTATTATTTTAGCTGAGGCAAAGGAAGAGGAGATATACCAGATCATTTTGATTCTAAATGAATACACTGAAGCATCAGGTCAACATATTAATTTAGAAAAATAAGGAATAATTTTTGGAGAGCAGGTGTCGATACAAGTAAGAGTGAATATTGAAGAAATACTTGGTATAGCTGCGTGGGATAATCCGGGAAAGTATCTTGGCTTACCAGCACAATGGGGAAGATCCAAGAATAAAGCATTGGCATGGATAGAGGAACGAGTGATGAGTAAGTTGGAAGGATGGAAAGAGAAGCTATTAAATCAAGCAGGGAAGGAGGTATTGATTAAAGCAGTAGTTCAAGAAATTCCAACATACGCGATGAATGTGGTTAAATTTCCTAAGAACTTTTGTCAGAGGTTAAGCGCCAAAGTGGCAAAGTTTTGGTGGGCGGCACCTGGCAAAGAACGCAGAATACATTGGAAGAGTTGGGATAAGATAACTATGAGTAAAAAAGATGGAGGTTTGGGTTTCAAAGATTTCCATGTTCAGAATTTAGCTCACTTGGCCAAGCAAGCATGGAGGATTGTAGAGAATCCAGAGTCTCTGTGGGTTAAATTTGTGAAAGCAATATATACTTCCCAAATTGCTCTTTTTGGGAGGCCCGAAGGAATGCAAAAGCATCCTGGATGTGGAGTAGTATTCTAGAGGGGAGGGACTTTATGAGGAAGAACGGTAGATGGAATATTGGGAATGGAAGGAAAGTAAAGGTGTGGGAAGATAATTGGATTATAGGTTCCAAGAAAATTCAGAATGAACAACATAGGAAGGTGCAACTTGTTAGTGAACTGATTGATCCAGGGGAGGGGTGGAATTCTAGGAAGATCAATTCTATCTTCAGTTCAGAGTTAAAAGATAAGATTATTAAAACTCCTATTAGCTTATTAGATAGGGAGGATTGGTTGGTGTGGCCATATACTTTGGATGGATCCTACTCTATTAAGTCAGGCTATTACGTGGCAAAGAAGGAACAAATGGAATTGAAGGGGGGGAGAAGCGTCCACAAGCAGTGACCTAAAGGAGTTATGGGCAGAAATTTGGAAGATTAAAATTCCTCAAAAAATAAAGACATTTGTGTAGAAAGCTGCACATAATATCATTCCAGTGAATGAGAACCTGTTCAAGAGGAGAATCACTAAGAGCCCTATGTGTCAAATATGTAACTTAGAAATTGAAAGAACAGAGCATACTATTCTGTTGTGTCCCTGGACGAGGGCTGCCTGGTTCGATGCCCAGTGCCAGAAATGCCCAACTATAGATACAGTTTCATCATATGGAAAGTGGGTTTTGGAATGTATAAAGAAAATCAAACGAAGCGTAAAAACATGGCAAGATGTTTTGATTAGCAGGATAGCCTATCTTAGCTGGGAAATATGGAAGACTAGAAATCAAGCAGTGTTTCAGAAAATAGGGGTTAATCCAGCCAGCACAATTCACAAAGCAAAAATGGCAGAGATACATTTCATAGAAGCAACACAGGATAAGCAGACAGAAAATCAATAACTAGTAAAAAGAAGAGATAGAACCATTACCTAGAGACCTCCCCCAGAGCCTTGGGTAAAGGCAAATGTTGATGCATCCTTTAAAGCAACAACTGGGACAGGAGCCACTGCAGTGACGATCAGAGATAGCACAAGAAATCTTGTATTTGGGGCAACAACAAAAATTATGGCGTGTTCTAGTCTAGCAGCAGAAGCTTTAGCAATCAGGCATGTCATTATTCTATAAAAAAATATGGAGATAAAGAAGGTGTTAATAGAATCAGATAATTTAATGCTAGTGCAGACGTTAAAATAAAAAAGTAGAATAGGTGAAATTGATCCCATTTTATTAGATATTTTTGAACTCACAAGAGGAAAAACTGAATTTGGTTTCACATGGACTCCAAGAGAAGGAAATCGGCTAGCTCACAAGGTTGCAGCATTGGAGGCTATGGGAGCACTGGAGAGATCGTGGATCATTAGACTGCCTTCAGAGATAATTGTACAAATACGCAAAGATGCACCCTGCAAGTTGAAATAGCATAATCGTAATGGAGGAGCATCCACGAATAGAAGTGTAGTGATGGCAGGAGAAGAAAGAAAATAGCAAAGCGCGGGATCGGAATATCGATACAGTAGTTTATAAGGTGTGGGTATCAAAATAACTTCCGATGGAAGGCGACGATAGCTTTTGGCAAGCTCACGCTGCAAGAGGCTCTGGCGACGTCTTGTAGAAGTCCTGCGTGGTGTTGTCATTAGGAGTGGTTCTTTATTGTGGAGCCGGATAACCCATTAACCACTATTACCTAACGGCTGTGGCGGTTACCTGGATCAGAGATGAAACGTGAACGAGTTGGCTATTTTGAATTTAGAATGTGCTACGAAATTTGATTCATCAAAAAGATTAAAGGAGAAAAGTGGAAGTTGGTTTTAGAGAGGAGAAACCAGATTGGGTTCAGGTTTTGGGTGGGTTATCTTGTTGGGCTCATAGTCCATGACCAAAAAAAAAAAAAGATAACCATAGAGAGAGTTAAAAGGAAGCTTAAGAGATGGAAAACAAGATACTTATCTATGGCGGGGAGAATCACATTAGTTCAATCAGTCATAAGCTCTTGTCTTAACTTTAATATGGCACACACCAAGATTTCAATTGGAGTTTGCAAGAAAATAGAAAAACTCCAAAGAAGCTTTATTTAGGGAGAAGAGAATAATAATAGAAAATTGCATGTTATTAGCAGGAAGAAAATGTGCAAGCCGAAAGTTTAAGGAGGACTAGGGATTCGAAAGCTCAGTTTGATGAATAGAGCATTCCTCATGAAAACTCTATGGAGAATCTTGACAGAGGAAGAATCGTTGTGGGTCAATTTAATTTATGCTAAATATGGCAGGGGTCAGAACTTTTTCAAGAACATCATAACTCACCCTTCAAACTCTCCTCTCCAAAAACAATTAGCTGAATCATGGGAGAGTATGAAAACTAATATAGGTTATGACATTGGTAACAGACGAAAAGCGAGGTTTAGAATGATTTTTTGGGTAAAGGGTGAAGACATACTCAAGATGAAGATAACTACTGAACTCACAGACAATATAGTGGAAGCCAAAATTCGTGATTTCGCCCTTCCAAACGGAGAGTGGAACACAAATATTCTGAGATAATTTCTCCCCAATGACTCTATTAACAAAATAAGAGTATTATTGCCTCCTAATGATTATATGGATGAAGACAAAAGTTTTTGGAGAGGAACATGTGACGGAAACTTTGCTGTGGCAAGCGCCTACTTTATGCTTGATAATGATCAGAGAGGTGGAGGAAATGGCTTGAAAAATTATATGGAATTGGAAAGGTCCACAGCAAATTAAATGTTTTATGTGGATGGTCCTACATAAGAGATTATTAACTGCTAGTTGGAGAGCTTAGCTTTTTGGCAGTTGCCCAAATTGCCACCTCTGCAATGGACACCAAGAAACTCTCATC
>NC_029787.2:7707012-7717032 GCF_000816755.2 Arachis ipaensis
AAGTCCCTTTGATCTATGGATTAGATAGAGCCTTGCATCGAAAGTTAGCAACCCAAAACATAAAACATGGATATCTTTTTTCATAGTTGTTTGGTGGCAATTGTGGAATTGAAGGTATTACCTGATATAACATATATACTGCTGTTTGTTGTATTTATAATGAGTTAGCTTTAGTTAGTTCTCTCCTGTTTTGCTAGTGCAGGTTAGTATAGTATATATACATTTGCTAGTTGCTGTAAGAGTTACGAAAAACATTTCTTTGAGAGAAGTCATAATGAAAGTGAACACTTTTGGCTCTGAATTTGAACTTCCTTATCTCTTCCCTCACACACCTTCAACATGGTGCGGTGAGCGTGGAAGCCATGGTTGAAGAGGGAACAACTTGGTTTCTGATCTGTGACTAGAAAATTGATAATGAATCTATTCCCTTCTAATCTCTTGTTTCGATTTCTCCATTCAATTGTTCTTTCACTTCTCACTTCGACATCGTCTTTGACCTAATTTCTCGATTCACCACAATCGTTCGTATCCTCACATTAATAATTTTTTTTCTA
Source organism: Arachis ipaensis (assembly GCF_000816755.2). Taxonomy (NCBI): domain Eukaryota; kingdom Viridiplantae; phylum Streptophyta; class Magnoliopsida; order Fabales; family Fabaceae; genus Arachis; species Arachis ipaensis. Next base: position 7,707,567 of record NC_029787.2, read on the forward strand.
ATTTCTCTGACCTAATTTCTCTCCTCTCAATTCAATTTCTCAGATTTATCTCTTCTTCTTCTAAATTTCTTTTCTTCTCTTCTCTTGGACTCTCACGACAGTGTTTGATGAGAGTGTGTTTATCTCTTCGTATGTTCATCAAAGAGTGAGGTAACAACTCCGATCAACGAGATCAAGAGAAGAAGGTCTGAATTCTCATCGCCAAAATTCATTGAATTTGTGCCAGAAATGGCGGATTCAAGTTTGGGAGGCTCGACAGGTGGTTCAAGAACCATGGATATGCATCAGATAGCATCATTTTTGAGTCAGATATCAGCGATTCAAGCGCACATCGCAAAAACCAGTAATCCAGTTCAAGATCCAACAAATGCCTATTTTCTTCACCCATCAGAAACCCAGGTATCTCCATAACTACTGTTGTTCTTACTGATCAGAATTATAGTACATGGAGTAGAGAAATGTGGATAGCACTTAAATCAAAGAACAAAACAAAATTCGTTGATGGAAGCATCACAAAAACCAGAGAGCACAGATCCATTGTTTGAAATATGGGAAAGGTGTAACACTTATGTAATTGGCTGGATAAATCTTTCACTTAGTCCAGATATTCGTCAAAGTGTAACATGGAACAATCTTGCTAGTGATTTGTGGCTTGATCTGAAACAACGCTATTATCAAGGGGATAGGTACCGTGTTGGTGAATTATATGAAGAACTATACACATTAAGACAAGGCGAATTGGATGTGACATCCTACTACACGAGACTCAAAACAATTTGAGAAGAAATTGACAATTTTCGGCAAATACCATCATGTGAATGTGGCATCACGTGTCAATGTGATCTAGGAGTAATTAGAAGTCAAAGGGAGGAAGACAAAATTGTGAAGTTTTTGAGAGGATTGAATGAGCAATATTCTAATGTGCGGTCTCAGATCATGCTCTTGGACAAGTTGCCGAGTCTGAATGTGGTGCTCTCCAAGCTTACTCAACAAGAGAGACAGTTCCTCAACCTTGAAACTACTTCAGACATTCAAATTTTGGCGGTACCTACCAATTCTTTGAACACTGTTATGCCTTCTCAAGGCAGAGGGAGAGGAAGAAGTAGGGGAGGCAGGTTTCAAGCTGGGGGGAAGGGCAGAGGAGGCAGAACAATGATGCAGTATTCGTTTTGTGACAAAACTGGACACACAGTAGATACGTGTTACAAGAAACACGGACTTCCTCCTCATCTAAGGCAAAGAAACACGAACTCTGCCCCAGCAATGATGAATTGCTTTAACACAGGTGAAGAAACCGAGGAGAGCAATGATGATCTCGGTTTCAATCACCCCCAGTTGGAAGAGAAGAAGACTACAGGGAGCGATTTCACTCCAGAACAAAAGGAAGCTTTGCTGGCCTTACTCAATAAGCAAGAAGTGCAACATATTCATAGCATGAACCACATTTTAACTCAACCTCAGCCACCCCCTCATGGTAAGGTGACACATATTCTGCATTTTAAATCTCACATAAAGGCTCTTAATGTTTGCATACAAAAGTATAAACCTTGGGTAATAGACACTGGTGCCACTGACCATGTGTCATATTGCCTCAGGAATTTTTCTGAAACATTTGAAATTGGTCCGATCATTGTCAAACTCCCTAATGGTACTTCCACTGTGAGCTGCATCGTGGGAACCATTAAGTTTTCAGAATATCTTTATCTTACCAATGCATTATACATTCCTTCCTTCAATTTTAAACTCATATCAGTGTCGAAGCTAACTGTATCATTGCATTGTAAAATGATTTTTTCTGATATAAACTGTGAGATACAGGACAAACACACAGAGAAGATGATTGGTATTGCTAATTCTGTTGATGGTGTATACACACTAAATAAGCACAGCATTGCCCCTCTTGGCGAACATCATACTGCACATCATATCACAGCACCCACACAAAGAGCACATATGCAGCATTTATGGCATGATAGATTAGGTCATATTCCTAATAATAGACTAGCTGTTATGAAGCAAACTTTCAATTTCATTGATTGTACAATAAATGAACATCCTTGTGACTCTTGTCAATTAGGAAAACAAAGAAGATTGCCTTTTTCTCAAAGTGATACTGTTTCTGATAATAATTTTGATTTGCTTCACATTGATATTTGGGGACCACTTGCTATTTCGTCTATTAATGGCCATAGATATTTTCTCACTATAGTGGATGACAAGTCCATATTTACTTGGATAAATTTGATGAAGTCTAAGGCTGAAGCAGCATCTTTGGTGCAAAATTTTGTTAAACTTGTCAAAAACCAATTTGAAAAATCTGTAAAAATTATTCGGACTGACAATGGTCCTGAATTTTTAATGCCAACCTTTTATGCTTCATTTGGAATTTTGCACCAAAGGTCATGCATTGAGACGCCACAGCAAAATGGTGTTGTTGACCAAAAGCATCAACACATTTTGGCTGTGGCAAGGGCCATTATGTTCCACGCCCAAATACCTAAGTGTTATTGGAGTTTTGGAGTGATCCACGCAGTCTATTTGATAAACCGAATTTCCACACCTCGTTTACATGAAAAATCTCTGTTTGAAGTACTGCATAAATCACTCCCCTATATCTCTCACCTTAGAGTATTTGGTTGTTTAGCATATGCAAGCACGATCAAGAATAGCAGAACAAAATTGGACCCTCGTTCAAGAAAATGTGTTCACCTCGGTTTCAGGGAGGGTACCAAAGGTTATGTGCTTCTTGATCTGATTTCAAAATAAATTTTTGTGTCTCGATATGTCAAATTCTATGAAAATCATTTTCCATATATTGCTTCATCTCAGTTGCCTATTGATTCTCACCAAGAACCAGCTTTTCAGCAACATAATACACCCCACGTCATGCATGATTATGATTTATTTGACCAACACATAACCGATCTGCACACCCCTGCTTCCAATCCACTCTACACTAGTCAACCTACACCACACATACACACTGCCACACAGCCCACAGATATTGAATCCTCGAGTTCAGCATTGCATGCACAACCCACTCATTCAAATATTCAACATCACAATGTATCACCATCTTCTCACCCCACACCAAGAAGATCATCACGCATTAGTAAACCACCAACATACTTAAAAGATTATAAATGCATGAATATTACTAATAATCACAACAGAGAAACTTCTTCCAATCAACGATATCACATTTCAAAGTTTTTATCATACAAATCTCTTTCACCCATGCATAGTGCATACTCATTAGCTATCTTGAACATTGAGCCCAAATGCTATGAAGATGCCATACTTGAACCTTGTTGGCGAGAGGCCATCCGAGCTGAATTGGATGCTCTGAATGAGAACAAAACCTGGACATTGACTTCCCTTCCGAGTGGTAAGAAGGCGATTGGTTGTAAGTGGATCTTTAAGGTTAAATATCACCCTGATGGTAGTGTTGAGCGACACAAGGCTCGTCTCGTGGCAAAGGGGTTCACTCAAGTCCCCGGAATTGACTATAAAGACACGTTTAGTCTCGTTGTCAAGCTAGGAACACTGCGGGTTGTTTTGGCACTGGCTGCTGTCAAGGGATGGCATTTGAAGCAAATTGATGTTAATACTGCTTTTCTGCATGGTAAGCTTGATGAGGAAGTGTACATGAAACCCCCCGAAGGTCTTGCGATAGCTCCGGGTCAGGTTTGCAAGCTTGAAAAGTCTCTATATGGGCTTAAACAAGCTAGTAGACAATGGAACTTCAAACTGAAATCTGTTCTGCTAGAGTTAGGATATAATCAGTGTAAATCTGATTACAGCATGTTTACTAAATCCCAAAGTACTGGTTTTACAGTCATTTTGGTTTATGTTGACGATTTAGTGTTGGCAGGGGACGATTTGTTTGAAATTGAAAGGGTGAAACAGATTTTGCATGACAGATTTCGGATTAAGGACATAGGTGATCTCAAGTTCTTCCTTGGCTTAGAGGTTGCTAGGTCTTCAAAAGGCATAGCTTTATATCAGCGAAAATATGTTCTAGATCTCTTGCGGGACACTGGCTTTGAGCATTGTAAGCCTGCCTCCACTCCCATGGACTATGGGGCGAAATTGAGTAAGGATGATGGAAATAGTCTGCCTGATTCCTCATATTATAGGAAAATCATTGGAAAACTGTTGTATCTCTCAAACACAAGGCCGGATATAAGCTTTGCAATTGGCAAGCTCAGCCAATTCTTGGATTGTCCCACAACTAATCACTTGCAAGCGGCACATAGGATCCTCAGGTACATAAAGAACTCTCCGGCAGCGGGGCTGTTCTTCTCGGCCAGTTCCAATCTATCTCTCACTGGATTTTCTGATTCTGACTGGGTTGGATGCCCCGACTCGCGACGATCGGTTTCAGCCTATTGCTTCTATGTGGGTTCCTCCCTTGTCACTTGGAAGAGCAAGAAGCAAGTAACCGTCGCAGCTTCTTCCTCTGAGGCAGAGTATCAGGCTCTTGCACTGGCCACTAGGGAAGCTCAATGGCTTAGTTATGTGTTGAAAGACTTAGGAGCACCTCTTGGTAAACCTGTGAATTTGTACTGTGATAGTAAATCTTCCATTTATATTGCTACTAACCCAGTATTTCACGAGCATACAAAGCATATTGAGGCTGATTGTCACATTGTGAGGGATAAATTGCAAGAGGGCTTAATTAATCTTTTACCACTTTCTACACATGAACAAGTGGCAGACATCATGACTAAGCCTCTGGCACCAGGACCGTTCAACACATTGTGTAGCAAGCTTGGGTTGTTGGACATCTTTATGTCCAACCCTCCCAGCTTGAAGGAGGGTATTACCTGATATAACATATATACTGCTGTTTGTTGTATTTATAATGAGTTAGCTTTAGTTAGTTCTCCCCTGTTTTGCTAGTGCAGGTTAGTATAGTATATATACATTTGCTAGTTGCTATAAGAGTTACGAAAAACATTTCTTTGAGAGAAGTCATAATGAAAGTGAACACTTTTGGCTCTGAATCTGAACTTTCTTATCTCTTCCCTCACACACCTTCAATAGAAGGAATAAAGAAATATTTTCTCCTTCATATAAAGGTCAGTCGATGCCAAGGATTCCATAATCCTCTTTGTACAAAGTATTCAAAGGACGTTCAAAAGATACAAGTTGCTGCAGAGTCATTGGAAAAGAGATGAATGCCACATAAAATGGAGACCTCTTTCCTTAGGGTGGATAAAAATCAATTTTGATGGACCTGTCGTGGAAGATATGGGCAAGGCAAGGTGTGGTAGACTATTAAAAAATGAACATGGATGTTGGATAGCAGGTTACATGCAAAATATTGGGAAGAAGAATTTCATTTTGTTGATAAACTTGATCGAAAACTATGTAAAATTATTGGTGATGATACTAGAGAGGTGCTCATAACCCGAGTAATCTCGTCTCTATTATTTTTGAGTCTCGATTCCATTTGTCAACCGAAAAAAAAAAAGGGATATGAAAGCCTGGAAGCTAGTCAGCTAGGATTTCAGAGCATAATTGTACCAAATTATCTGAACCACCAAACCACTTTTAGAAAAGCCTAAATGACAAAAAATCATGATAGTTATAAACAATAACAAAAAAGGCAAGCATAAAAAAAGAGGAATTAATAGTTTAATTTTGATGTATGAATCGCGTAAAATATTTTATATATTTATCATATCAAATGTATGTATTTAGATATTTTTTAAATAATAAAATTAAAAATTAATTATTTTAATGGGTTAAAATATTTTTATACTAACTATCCTGAAAAAGTATGTAAAAATTAATGTCTAATGATAAAAGGCTGTTAGATGTATAATCAATTCATGTAATACAAGATTGAAAAAAAATCGCACCCATAAAATATATTGTAGGCAACAAATCCTAACAATAAAAGTAGAACTAAAATTTATCTTAGACATATAAACTCTAATCAAATTAAACATCAACATAATTTTAGAAACTTTAAAAAATACCATGAATAAAAAAATATATTTTATTCAAAATAACGGAAAAAACAAACCAACCAACCTCAGCATGGTAGCATTAGCATATACTGGTACAGGCTAGCAATAGCATACGCAATGGAAAATGAAATGTAACCAATAACTAACCAGTGACTGTGTACGAGTAAATCCACAGATATTTTAATAAATTCAAATCCGTCCATAAGCAATTAAGCATGAAGTGAGTGACCATTGTTTTCCAACCTCAAATTTAAACCAACTTCCAAATTTGCTAAAATCACATTTAAGAGTTAAGAGTAAGACCCACGCCTCGCCATAGCGAAACTCTCCATTCTCCCTAAGAAACTCAGATAGAAGACGAAGACAAAGCACGTAAACCAAACGGCGTCGTTTCTAATTTTCAATTAGATTCAGAAATACGTAGAGAGAGAGAGAGAATGGGGAGTTTAGGAGCGATTATGAAGCATCCAGATGATTTGTATCCGTTGCTGAAGCTGAAAATGGCGGCGAAGAAGGCCGAGAAGCAGATCCCGCCGGAGCCGCACTGGAGATTCTGCTACACCATGCTCCACAAGGTTTCTAGAAGCTTCGCACTCGTCATTCAGCAGCTCGGTACCGACCTTCGCAACGCCGTGAGTTTACCTTCGCGTTTTGTTTTCGTCTGCGATTTCCGATTTTCGTTTGCATCTGGATTTGATTTATGCCGTTATTTTATTTTAATATTTTCTGAATCGAGTTGTTTCTTACTCGAATCCGATACCTATGCATCTTTATTTGCAGGTTTGCATATTTTATTTGGTTCTTCGAGCGTTGGATACCGTTGGTACGCTTTCATTTCTTGAACGATCACGATATTGCTTGTTGTGTCTCGTAGTTTATGATCATGATAAATTGATAATGATGTATTTTTTTCATTTTACTGCATGTTATGATGTTCAATTTCTATTTTGGCTTCGTTTCGGTTTTTTCTTCTTTCTTTTCTATATATGTAATGATAATTTATTTATTTATTTATTTATTGTTAGTGTATTTTTAAGTATTGAATGTGAAGCAGGGCTTTTCAACATACGATTTGGAAAATTCTAGTTATTGATACGTTGACGATTTATTTCTAGCCATTAAATTTGAAATTATAAGCAAATTATATCTGGACTTGTTAGGATGTGGAAATTCTGTGGATTTGGAAACTGTGTTAAGTCTCAGATTGATCTACTGCACATATTGCGGCTGTTGCCATTGACCATTTCTTTAGAAGGAATGTGACATTTCTGAGAAATTATGGTTCCATCTTTAGACTAAACATGCTTGGTTTAGAGTGTGTTCAATGTTTGATGTCAACAGACATTCATTAGAATGTGCATTCGCCTTGTTGGTGACTTGATGTTAGGTAAGACGCAAATCACGATTGTTGCTAAAACTTTTGGTTTTTTGTTCTCTTGACAGAGGATGATACCAGCATAGATACAGATGTCAAAGTGCCAATACTAATAGCTTTTCATAATCACATATATGATCGTGATTGGCACTTTTCATGTAAGTGTCTTTTATTTTGCTCCTCTTTTTAGGTAAAAGTAAATGCCATGGAGAATAAGGTCCATTCTTATATAATCAACTTTCTTCCATCATGTTGTTTCCTTCAATTTAACCATATCAAACTTTTCTATATCAGAAATTGGATTGGACTTTGAACTAAAGTCCAATCCAATTGGTTATAATAAAGGCAACCTTTATCTAACTTTGGAAAATTGGTGATATATTTACACCTCAAATTTTGTTGATGCTGAACTACTTATAATTTTTTTGTATGTAACAAGGTGGCACAAACAACTACAAAGTTCTAATGGACCAGTTTCATCATGTTTCAACTGCTTTTCTGGAACTTGGAAAGGGGTTAGTTTTTCTCCTTTAATATTCTGTGGTACTTGGGTTCCACTTGTTTCTGTTTATCTCCATCATTTTCCAATCAGCAGCAGCACTTTGGTTTTATTTTCAATTTTCTGGCCATTGTTTTTTATTACTTTTGTGGCATGCTGTTGCTGTGGACTGTGGAGATTGTCAAGGTCTTACATCTTTAGAATAGCTACCTAATATATAAACGGTATGTGGCTGATGAATACAGTCAATTGTTCCTACTTACATTGACTGCAGAGGTTTCGCACTTGTATATTCTTTTCTCTGCTACAATTACAAAACAGTTTGTCGTCATCTGAGTAATATTCATCTAATGATGCTACCATTACATGCAAAATATCTTAGACTTAAGGAGGGTCTAATTCCATAATTTGTCTGTGATTGTATTTTCATGTTAAATAAGTGAACTGGGGATTTATGAGATGTGTGCTATATGGACTGTAAATTCACTGTCTTTTATCAGCTTTTCATCAGTGTATATGTGACTGACTGACTGGAGTTTTGCGATACATTCTACTATGCAGCTACCAAGAAGCAATTGAGGATATTACGAAAAGGATGGGTGCAGGAATGGCCAAATTTATTTGCAAGGAGGTCTGGCATACATGTCTTCTATAGTTCTATTATTTAAACTATAAAGTGGGTTTAAAATAGTTTAAACTATTTTATTCTTTCGGATGGTTGCCTCATAGTTCTGAATTTTACTGTTATCGAACTTTATAGATTTTTGCCTCCAGTTATATTATCTAGATATTTTCCCCCAGTTGACAAAAGTTCTCACATTGTATAATGAAGGTCTTGGAAGCACAGATAATGAAGATATGTTTTACTTAATGATAATTATTTTTTTTTACAATAGTATATTATTAAGGTATGGCTAACATGTTTTAAAGTTTTTTCTTCAATAAATGCATTCATAAACATAAAATTTGGGTTTTCCTTGAAAAAAATATATACATCGGTAACCTTAACAAGTGTTAGCTAAACCCTTATTACTATTATAGCATCTATCCCAGAAAATCTGATATACAGAGCTCTGCTTCACCGGGTTTAGGGTTTAGAAAGATTATCTCGATTGAGTCCAAGAGATTTTATTTTTCCCCTCAATTTGCAGGTAGAAACAATTGATGACTATGATGAATATTGTCACTACGTGGCAGGACTTGTTGGGTTAGGTTTATCAAAGCTTTTCCATGCCTCTGGTTCAGAAGATCTTGCTCCAGATGACCTCTCCAATTCAATGGGCTTGTTTCTGCAGGTATGATGGTAGTACTATCTAGTAAAACAGTATGTAAACAATCATTATGCTTCAGTTAAGAACCTTTTGATATTGCAGAAAGCAAACATTATGCGAGATTATTTGGAAGACATCAATGAGATCCCCAAGTCACGAATGTTTTGGCCTCGGCAGATCTGGAGTAAATATGTTAACAAACTTGAGGTCTGTCTCCCTAAGAACTTATATTTATTCTATGACGGTTAGAATCTTCTCCTATTACACAATAATATGAAACAGTCACATTATGTGTGTGTGTGTGAGAGAGAGAGAGAGAGAGAGAGAGAGAGAGAGAGAG
>NC_029787.2:7717077-7718762 GCF_000816755.2 Arachis ipaensis
AGAGTACCTTCAACCCTATTGTGTTGCTTTTCATTTGTGAGTACTATGAGTAATGAGTGGATGTCGATTCTTTATTTATAATCGATAACATTCTTATCACTGGTTGGTACGGGTGAAAACAACATTTCCTGTCAGACTAGTTTGTTCTGCACTCACGAATGCCTTTCTTCTGTCTTAATGTAATAATGTGCACGTGTAAGATTCTCTTCTTTCTTACTCCAGTTTAAATTTTGTTATCCAGGAGCTGAAATATCCGGAGAATTCCATCAAGGCAGTGCAATGCTTAAATGACATGGTCACTAACGCTCTGATGCATGCCGAAGATTCTTTAAAGTACATGTCTGCATTAAGAGACCTGGCTATATTTCGCTTTTGTGCTATTCCCCAGGTTCGGTTAAGTTGCTTAATTAATTTTGATGTTGGGTAATTTGTCTTGCAAAGCTATATTAGATTTCAATAAAAGCTTCTCACTCTAGTTAAGATAAAATAAATAAATAAAAATCATGCAACATTACAATCTATTATATCCATGAGGTGTTTTGCAAACTCCAGCGATGGAACTTGCAGCGGAATCACAATTTCATGTACAATTAACGTGATAGATCTTCCATTGGCTGATTGATTTTCTAGGTTAGGAGTGTCAACTTTTTACTGTGTAACCTTGCTGGTTTGATTTGGTTAATATTATAATATTACTAGTATTACTATTTTTACTCCTAATAACATTACGAGAATATAAATCTTTTAAAATTACGTCGATTTTGCAATGACATTATAAATTATGACAAAAAATTTATAAAATCAAACTATTTTTACAAAAAGATCGTAGAAGACAAAAGTTTCCGTCGACTAAAAAGACCAGGTCTCCGTAGATAAGTAAAAATCAAATAATAAGATTTTTAGTTATTATTTTCATGTAAAAAAGTTTAATTTTTTATTAATAATTAATTTTAACATTACTTATCTAAAGTTTGAAAGAATTTAACGTATATACTTTTACATTTGATTAGGTAAAAGGGAGAGAAGTAGATAAGAGAATGTAGGAAGAGAGTTTATTAATTTTAGAAAAAAATATTTCCTCTCATATTTTAATAAGAAAGGGTCATATCACACATTTTTATTATTAAATTAGTAAGTAATATATAATATAAATACATGGATATTATCATGTTAATCTTATATTTAGAGTTCATTTCTTGGTTACTTTATAGTTTCTATCATTTCTTGATGATATGCATATTATGCTCGATAAATCTGCATATGACAATAGCTACCTTTCACACCTTTTTTTTTTTTCCATAGCAAGTTGGATGTTTATTTGACAATTTTTGTGATAGATAATGGCAATTGGGACAATTGCATTGTGCTATAACAACATCGAAGTCTTCAGAGGTGTAGTAAAAATGAGGCGTGGTAAGTTAAACATTTCAATGCCAATATCTTTTTGAAGTCTTCCACTTAACGCATGCTGGAATATAAAGATAAAATTGGTATAAAATAGTGGGGCAAAGATATATGGAAGTCCAATGAATAAGTGAACTGCTGCAATTTGCTCTAGGTAACTGTGTGTAGAAAGAATCTTCTTAAAACTATATCTTGGATTCTCTTTACTTTCGGATTAACATATACAACCAGTGCCAATTGTGTAGTCATTTATTACGGTTTCCTCCTCTCTTTACAAGATG
>NC_029787.2:7718828-7725084 GCF_000816755.2 Arachis ipaensis
TTGATGGTCTTTTGTGCATTGTTATTTATTTATGTTTTTAAATAAGGATTAAATAAGCTGTTTACAAACGCTTTTTGGTTATGATTTATAGGTTTAACTGCCAAAGTGATTGACCGAACAAAGACAATGGCTGATGTTTATGGTGCATTCTTTGATTTTGCTTGTATATTGGAGTCCAAGGTATGAAGAATTCATGCTTCTTAACAAATTATGATTACGTTTGCAACACGAGAATGTGGATGCGCTACTTTTGTTTATCCTAATCGAACTCAAGCTGTCTTTCAGTTTCAAGGATTTTCTTAGAGCTCACATTTTCCAACTAAGAAAGTTTGGCATTTTTTCATTGTAGGTTGACAAAAATGATCCCAATGCTACAAAAACATTGAGCAGGCTGCAATCTATACAGAAGACTTGCAGAGAATCTGGTCTCCTAAGTAAAAGGCAGACAACTATCTTAGTACCTTCAAAACTCAAAAGCTACCCTTTTTACATTAACAATTTAACAAACCTTCAATTTATTTGAACAGGAAATCTTACATTGTGAATGGGAACGGATATAGCTCCACCATGGCAAGTTTTTTTCTTTTTTCTCTTTTAACTATGCATTTCTTAATTATATTTATATACCGATGTTAATGCAAATTGTTCCCTTGCAGATCTTCATCCTGATCATCACGTTTTCCATCCTTTTTGCATATCTCTCTGCTAACCGCCAAAACATTTAGTGTACGTTCTATTGTTGGTTCTAATGTATTGTATATATGTAACAAATTAAAAATATAACCACTTATATTTTCTAATAATTGTTCACTTCTTTTATTTTTGTAGTATTTTAAGCCTTCTTGCCTTTCTGTCTTTCTGACCTTGGATGGCATTCCTCATCCGACACAATGTGAAGCCTTGCAGGCAGTAGTTTAATGGCTAAAGTAATTTGTCGTGTGTTGTAGTAACTGAAAATGAACAGTGTAATATATAGTTCCTGTAGGCTTGTGATAGATTAACTTTACGAAAACTGTCATTAATACGTCTTGAACTCTTGATATACTTGCATAGAGTTGGAATGCCAAATCATTTCAGATATATTTATATTTTATATACTAACCTTTCCTTCTTTTCCTGTTTAAGAAAAACAGGTTCAAGTATCGAACTTTCGGCATAGCTGTCAAGAATACGGGTAAGGATATTCGGGGGCAGTTTATATCGGTTTTGAAAGAAAAATTAATTCGATTGAAAATATATAATTTATTTATTTTTTTGGATTAGATCATTTTGATTTTATTTTTAAATTTAATTCAATTCGATCTAAACTACTACGATTAAAATGGAATCGATTTATTCTAGTTTTAAAAAATAAAATTGTTATTTTATTATTAAAAATAGAAATAAGTAAATTTGATTTTACATTTACAAAATACTTACCAAACAATAATAATACATGACTAAGATAAAAATGTAACAAATTAAATATATTGTAAGTTAAATTTTGAATTTAATAATAGAACAATGGTATCATATCGCATTGTGCAATTTGAATTGAATTAGACAGTTGTTGAATTTTGAGAAATAAATCTAAAATTTGATCCAATCATGTAATTTGCTAAATTTTTATAAAAAAAATTAAGAGTGGTAATATTCAAAAATTGCTAAAGGGATGATAATTTAATATAGAATCATTATAAATAAAGTGATGAAATCATTCAGCTTTGGGATAAAAGTGTAGGATCACATTTCTATCAAAGTTATTTTATTTTGATCTCAATTAAAATAAAAATTTACAATGTTTACGGTTTACAAGAATTAAAAAATAAAAATGCTTTTTTAAATATAAAATAATCAATTGTGCACTTTTACTTGAAAAATAAATATAACAATATAATATTAAATTAAATGAATATTTAATTTTTGGGTAATGGAAGAATTTTTCGTTATGCTTTGCCAAGTGTCTAATTAAGACTCAAGTGGGGAAAAAAACCAAGGTTCTAAACGTCTAACCAGTAATTGAATTAGTAGAATCAGAAATTCAAAACTTTAAACCTTAAAAAATTCAAATGAAGTTCAAATTGGAATTTAACCAGTTAGAATAAAATAATATTTATATAAAATATATATTCTTTTAGAAAAAATTTAATTCTTTTTTATTTTGTTATTTTAAACCAATTAATCGCTAAAAGTTAGACCGGTTTAACAAATAATCAATTTTTTGACCGGTTTTTTCAATCATTTTATCAGTTTGTAACCAATCAAATTTTTGTTTAAACCGAATCGATCTACTGATTTTTTATTAACCCGATTGAGCCGTTCTATTCGGTCCAATTTTCAAAACACTAAGAAAAAAGAATACATTATATTATTAATTTATTACTATAATTTAGAACGTAGGAATAGTTAAGAAATCTAACATTTTTAATAACAGATATTTATATTAACCAAAATATAATTAAAAATAATTGTGCTACAATATGCAATTAAAAAAGCAATTTTGAACATTAAAATGCTAATGGCACTAAATACTAGGTTTTTAGCTTCGTCTAATTCAACCCTCATCCTTGCACAATATCCCTTAACCGCATATAAGTGAACTGAAGATGCAATAAAATTTTGGCAGAAATAGCACAAAACCAAGCTATGAAAGATAAAAAGAAACAGACTGAGGCAACTAAATAGCAAATAGCAAAAGATGACAACATATTTATACATTATGTAATTGGTAACCACAAGGGAATAGCTGGCATTTTCTATCATAAATCATTTTTTTCTATGCTAAGAACACATTATCCACCATAAGTACAAAGCATCACACACATAAAAATACCCCGGGTTAAGAAAACCAAACCCAACAGGAGAAAGTTCAAAACACTTCAGCCACCTTGCTAGCAAGAACCCGTTCCCTTCTTTCAATGTAACTAAATGGAAACCAACCTGCTTTTCCTTTGCATTCACCCTCGGCCCACCCATTATTTGTTACCTGTGAAAATCACAGCAATCATACCGGGGGAACAGAAAAATGGGACCCGTTTGGTATGGAAGGAAACAGAAAAGGGGACCAGTTTGGTATGGAAGGAACAGAAAATTGTGAACCATAACTGCTTGAGTCGGGACACAAGGCACATCATAAAAGATGACAAAACAATCATTGTATGTTGAATCAGTTATAACATACTCACGTTCTGACTGCATAATTATTGATATATCAGTGCTAAAGAAATCCAAGTCGAATGCCTCCCCACGAATGTAATGCCATGTCTAAGCCCTTATTTGGTTCGAAGAGTTAAAGAAAGCTAGTTATATTAGATACAGCACAATACTAACCTTTCGGACAACAACATAATCACCAACTGAAAGATTCAACTCCACTTCAGACACAGCAGAGTACGGAAACAAAACCTGCAAGAATAGTAGAAATTATAAATAGCACATCAGCATTCCTTTTCAATATTAGACCTGTAAGTGTAACCCTTTGTATTCGTATAAGGAACAGTCTCCTACTAACCTCGCCTAAGAAGTAACCCATGCTATCAGTTGATCCATTACTTGCCTGAGAAGCATAGACACCATTAGCTTCCTCATATGACGGTGGTGGTGGCATACTCTCATCCACACTAGGAGCAGGAGCAGGAGCAGCTTCAATTCGATGACGTTCAGATATCATCTATTGTTGAATATACATATGAAGGGCAGCCCAGTGCACAAACATCCCGCGTTAACGCAGATGTTTATAATAAATGAAAATGACCTATCTTTCAGATGGCATATTTGACATCTACAAGGCAAATAGAAAAAACATGACATAATGATATGGTTTCTTACCTCACCCTCAAGCTGATCAAGAATTTGTAGCACTATTTGATGATATGCACGCTCTGCTTCAACCTTGAGAACCGGAAATTGATTGCATTCATCATAACTCAGATACAATATTTCCTTAAATTGGAGAGTTGCATAATCATAAAGTAAAAATTTAATACCATAGCTATAAGTCGCTGAAGTGTTAACCTCTGTTGCTGTGCTTCAACAGCAGCCAATGCAGCAGCAGCTTCCTTCCCCAATATTCCCATGTTTGTTTTCAGGTCATGCAGTTTTGCTTCAGCTGCTTCAAATTTCATGGCATTGTCAGCATTGCCTGGCGTTTCTCTTACTTTTGCCTGGCGCTTAGAAACTTCAATAGCCTGTCTAGGTTCAAAAGGCAGTATTTACAAGTCAAAATAGGAAAATAAAATCATTAATTAATCATGCACTTAGACAAAGGAGATGAGAAACACCAAAAAAGGCAGGTGGCAAACGAAAGAGAAATTCTAAAATACCTGGGCTTCAGCTTCCTGTCGCATTCTGTCATAGCGTTGAGCTAGATGCCGGGCATCCTCCAATGGAGCTCCCACCACCATTGCTCTTAAGGGCTCTGCAACCTACTCAGCAATAAGCAAGACTTCAGTCACAGACTTTTAGGTCTAGTTGGAAGTATGCAGTGCATAAACAAACAATTGAGTCAGAATTATAAATAGAGCAACTAAGTGAGTAGATGGATCTTATGTATTAAAACTAGTTTTATTCAAGATTGATCTCCCACCTAGTCTGCATATTTGTTTTCCATGAGATTTAGGTTCTCAAATCACATTCATATTTGGTGGAGCAGTTTATTTGGAAAAACTATACCATCACTGATGTGTCATATTTGAACCTAGCAATATATCAACAGAAATACTTGCTTGATGAACACAAACATAAATTTCCATACATACACATACATACAAACAAACATATTGACACGCAATATGTACCTGTGTTCCAAAAGCTTTCAGTAAGTTTCCATGTTCCTTCTCCATTTGAGCTCGGGCTCTTGCGAAATTTAGTGCAGCTCTAGATAATGTGTTGCCACTCGTACATGTATTTTCTGCACCATATTTCCTACTATCTTCTGATAGCTTTGCCCCTGTCAAAATAAGATGTTTCGGAGTTGAATAACAATATCTTTCCATAAACTAACAACATTGAACTTCAATGAAACTTAAAAAGTTTCACTAACCAACATTACCTACCGATTTCAACTTGCTTTGATCCGGTAACAATATAACCTTCTACACCACGTACAATATCTCTTTGATAGTGCTGAAAAACACAAGGAGATTTCATTATTAGCGGAGGATGAAGAACATTAACTGAGATGCAAGCAGAGAGTTAGCGTAGGGGAAACAAAACCTTCCCCGCACGTGTCGATATATAAAGCTTCTCAAGTCTCTGATGTAGCTGGAGTTCTGCCTCATCAGCGACCAAATTATCTGAACCGCCATACCACTGTTTCAGAACAGCCTAAATAGCAAGAAATCATGAGTTATAAAGAATAACAAACGAGGCAAGCATAAACAACGAGCAATGAAAACCTACTGAAAAGTATACAACGCGTAGTGATTTTGAAATCTACTGCTGAATTGAATGCAAATGTAACGGTGCTAGCTCAAAATTTATTTCAACGAGATTTCTTAATTGAGTTCCACAATGCAATCGCGCAATTCGAATAGATCCAAAACATGAGGTTAATCTATTAATGAGAATGATAATTACAATCTCGCAACGAAAATCAGAGGCGAACATCATCGCGATGAGAGGAAAAACGAATGAGATTCATTACAAATCGCATCGAGTGCGAGAAACAACGCGAACAAAACGAAACGAAACGAAACGAGATAAGATTCTCAGATTCAGATAGCGAATGGAAGGATCTAAACGAATTGATCGGGGAAAAGATCTGGTAAAGAACAGTGAAATAGAACCTGTTGTTGGCGAGCTACTTGTTCTCGAAGCTTCGAAGCTTGCTTTCTAATAGCATCCATTCAGATGCGAAAATGGAATTGAAATGAATCTCGGTCTCGTTTTCCGGCGCTGCAACAAACAATAACAAAAACAATCACTCTCCACCACCACGCTAAACAGTTTTGTTTGTGTAGAGCAGAGGAGAGAAGACAGAGAGCATAAGCTTTTTCAAATTTCTCAACCACCAACACTATTTTTTTCTTTCTATTGGTCTGTGTCTTAAGTTGCTTATTTCGAGAACGATAACTTTTATATGCAATCATAATTATATGGTTCATACTTCATAGACAGGAGACATGGGTGAGGTTAGTAGAGACTCCAGACGAGTCAGAATATTAGTTTGGGTTGGGAAAACTTTTTTATTTTATTTTTTTATAAAATTTTAAATAAAAAATATTTTACAAACAAAATAAATTTACCTTTAATTTTTTTTAAATATATTTTTTTTCCT
>NC_029787.2:7727438-7733070 GCF_000816755.2 Arachis ipaensis
ACAAAAAACAATAAACAATAGATTTTTTTTAAGAGAAAACTAAAAAATATTGATCTAACTTTTTAAAATTATTTCGGTAATAACATTTTTAAATTTTCGTATTGTCTCATTTTATCAGTTAAGTAAGATAAT
Source organism: Arachis ipaensis (assembly GCF_000816755.2). Lineage (NCBI taxonomy): Eukaryota > Viridiplantae > Streptophyta > Magnoliopsida > Fabales > Fabaceae > Arachis > Arachis ipaensis. The sequence goes on from NC_029787.2 coordinate 7,727,571, forward strand.
TTTTTTCCCCAAATCTAATATGAATAAAAACCATTTTTTTTTTCAAATTATAAAGGTGAAGATAGAATTAGAGCCACGGAACAAAAAACAATAGATTTTTTTTAAGAGAAAACTAAAAAATATTGATCTAACTTTTTAAAATTATTTCGGTAATAACATTTTTAAATTTTCGTATTGTCTCATTTTATCAGTTAAGTAAGATAATTTTTTTCCCCATGAACAAAATCTAATAGTTTAGTGCTACATTCCTTCTAACAACAGAGTAAATAATTTCTCCTTGACAAAAGGACATCATTTCGTCCCCTTCTTTGACTAGTTGCTTACCAAAGAAAAGCATAATCGGTGACTGTCAATTTTATTTGTTGGACTTTATTCTTCGAAAAATAGATTCATACACTAATAATCTACTTATAATTATCTAATAACTTATCGAATTGTTCATACCATAATTCAAACTTTGAAGGCAATTGATTTATAGCAAAGATTAGATACACGTCTTAATGAACAACAATAATAAAGTCAAGCCTACCAAATGAACTGAACAGCATGAATTAGTGTATTTCTCAGCTAATAACAAGAAGGGCTCAAAATTTTTTCATAGTTATTCACGACAGCAGAACTAGAAGGCTCTTTTTTTTTTTCTATACGGCAGCAGCGTGTGTATTGTGCGTAGATGTAGAGAACATAAGTGCTAGACATGGATGTGGGACAGTTTGTTTTGAAACAATAAAAAGAGAAATTGGACTATCCGATTTCTTTGTTAAAAAAAATTTGTCTTCTAATCGGACAGTCCGAGTTGTGTGAGGAGAGAATTTGAATTTTGACTAAACTAATCGGACCGTCCAATTTGTACATTCTAAATTTTTTTAATTATTTAAACACAAATCAGAGGGTTCGATTTTTGAATAAAAAAATCGGACGGTCCGATTTTGTTCCTAACATCACAGTTGCGTAAAATACCCATACACTATATAACTGCGTCTTACACCATTTTTCTCTCCATATCTATAAAAAAATCTGGCAGAACTACCATAACTATTTTTTTTTCAGTGATCGTGCATAAGATGGAATATAATAACTATATACATGAACTTATATATTATTATGTCACCTAAATAATGGCGTTTGTCGTCAAAATATCTCGTACAAAACTGTAATGTTTGCTAGTTTTTTCCTCGCCCGAAGTGTTTTTTTACAGACAGGCACAGATTGCTTGAAAAGAGAACAATGTGTATATAGTTATTATAATTGAAAAATAAAAAGCATTTGATAGCCACAAAGCAATAAAACTTTGTGCCTCTTATATCTATAGGGGGTCTACGATGTCTAAAAATGTTCACATTAGCAAGTACTAGCTAGCATTAACCTTTGGGGGAAACAACTGTGGTGATAGTATATATAGATGTTACCTCGTTTGGATCAATAATGTTTGCAATGGCATATCATATAAGCAACAAATAATCACCGTCATATCGTTTGTCCCTATTCCAATTATTCCCAATTTCCAATTCAACGCTTTTAGTTTCATCCATCCACATACCTCAAAAGAGATGCGATGGTGAAAGCATTAGTCTGTAAACTGATAATTAAATTAGTATATAACTATATATATATATCCGTCTCTTAATTCCTCCAATAAATAAAGAACCCCAATAACATGATCACTTACATGAGGATTCCAAGAACTAAGATATATAAACTAATAATGAGGTCAAAACTCAAAAGCTAGTAAGATTGGTATGAGCCCGCCAATGTGTAAGTGAGTTATTAGGATATGCGTGGTGGAAACAGTTACTGTACTACTCGGTGGGGTTAATTTTTTTTGGGAGAATACTCGTATGATAGACATCTTCATATGAAGATGACATTGTGAATCCTTAGATGATTAATCAAACATATTTAGTCAAACATATCAACTCATCTAATAGTTTACAATACTATCTTTATGTGAAGATGTCATTATGGGAGTATATCCACAATTTTTTTTTTATATTCGTACCTTCAAATAAAAACAGTAACACATAGGCACATACAATTCAGTATCTATAACTTGGTATAGAATATAGATAGTGATGTTTTTGAATGCTTGTTATTCTTGGTTTCTCTCCCTCAAGGCACTTGCTTGGAACTTAGGCATTGCTTTGGCCTTTGGTGCTACTTGTTTTTGCACCAATCTTGTTATTAGGGGTGTTCATAAAAAACCAATAAATTAGTTAACCGATTAAAAAACTTTAACCAAATTTTAACCGGTTTTTTAAAATAGTTGATAAATTATAACCAATATTATTGCATATGGCGTTTGGATTTTGTAACAATATTTTGATATTGTGCAAATGCACTTTTATTGAAGAACCATTAATTAGTGAACCTGAAGCATTTCATATTGTATAGTTCTTAAGAACTTAAGAAGTATAGACACTGTCTGCATGGTAACACTTGATAACACTATTAGTTTGATACTCTGACCTTTACTATGTCTTACCAAAATCAGAAATAAATGAAAAGGTGATACGAACAAAGACCAATAGAAGTGGTGCAGCCCAATATCAAAAGGGTCAGAAAGTCACCATTATGGATGCGGGACTACCACATGTGAATGGGGATGCAAGCAGGGGAACAAAAAATTTGATTGTGAAAAGAGAAAAGGTTTATTACGTGTAGGGCTGGAAGTGAGTCAAGCCAACTCATGAGCCAGCTCGAGCTCGACTCGTTAACAACTCGATAAGCTAAGCTCGTGAGCTGGTGAGCCAAGCTTGAGCTTGAAATTGAGCTCATAAATTAAATGAGCCGAGCTTGAGCTTAAGAAATAAGCTCGATTGTTAATGAGCCGAGCCGTGAGCCAAGCTCAATTTTCGTGAGCTCGGCTCAGCTCGGCTCACTTCCAGCCCTAATTACGTGGTTATGATTAACAAGTTTGTTAAATAGGGAAGGAGCACAGTGTTAAAAGGCATGTACGGTATACACATTGTAATTGAGAGGAGTCAATTCCCTACTTGAAAGGGAATATTGCTCTAATACATATTTTCATTTTTTGGTTAACTTTTATTCTTAATTCTCATATTCTTATTTTTCTGCATTATCTGAATTCTTGCCAATTATTCTACTTTTCTTTTTTGGTTTATTCTTTTGGTTCTGTAATTGTTACATGTGTTGAAGGATTAAGTGGTGGTGCTACCAAAAGGACTTTTGTATGACCATTTATTAGTACTTAGAAACGTTTTTTTTTTCTGTTCTGTCGTGGTATTTGTTCGGAGTATTATATTTTCGATCTTCCAAGTTCCAACCTTGTTGCAATAGGGGAACTAGTAACTTCATACAGCTGCAAGATCAAGGCAGAAAAGGCACCTACAAAACACTCTAATAAAACGTAAGTTAGTTTGTTTAGTTAGTGATTATGTCTATCCCTTTCGTTCTTCATTCTCTTTTGTAGCATTTTTTCCTTTCTCTTACCTGAGTAATAACTTTTCTTCTATCACTATTCTATTTGTTACACTCGATATACATATTTTAATATTTATTGGCTCACAATTATTTTCACGTGCTAATTTCAGAATATCAATTCAAAGGATTCAAAATTCCTTAAATCCTGATTATTTCTTTTCCATGAACCATTTTTTTGTAATATAATTTTGAGACCTTTTAATATCATATTCTTGTGAGTTTTGTCTTTGTTAGACAATTTAATCGACAAATAAGCCCTTAACAAATTAATATATCCTATCAAATTAGTTGCTTAACAAAACATTTTTTAGGAAATTATTTTTCAGAATAACAACGTTTTAGAGGTTAAAAATAAATTGGTGTTTCAACTGAAAGACTCGTTGTTTTCTGCTCTCAAGAGCTGCGATTTTGGAAGCTTGAATGCTATACCTTAGCTAATTAAAGGAAAAGGAATTCTGTGTTTTCAATCTCCATCACAGATGCTAGTGGAAATTACTATGAGTAGAACTGTAACAAGTTGAAGTTGAAGGTGCTGGTCTCATATATATTCGTATAGGAAAAGTATATGGAACCAAGAGGTTATCAGCCAAAAACTAAATAAAACCGCATTAATTTATATTAATAATTAATTTTAAATTTTTTAAATTTTGATTAAGTAAACTTAATTAAAACCTATAAAATCCTTCCTCTTCTCTCTCATATTAATCTACCAACCTCCAACAATCACACACAGACCTCTCCGGCGACTTCCATACTCTCCGCGACGCCCTCAACAAGCACATCCAAGACAACTGCTTCAACACGAAGTCCACCTTCGACTTCGTCACCGACAAAACCTTCTCCTCTTCCCTCCTCAACCACCTCCTTCAAACCCTATCCACCCTCAACCGCGGCGTCACTCGCAAGAACGCGTTCGATTCCCTCATCACGCGCCTCTGCAAGCTCCAGTGCGTTGATGACGCGCTCCACGTCATCGAATATATGGCACGTACCGACGCCGGAGGCTGCTGCCCCAGTGCGATCACCTTCTACCCCGTCCTGAACATCCTAACGCGCCAGAAACTGCAAACTACACAATTACAGAAATATAAAAAAAAACATTCATTTAATATTAAAAAAAAACATCTTAATATCTAACAAAAGAAATATCTAATTATATTTTAGTAAAAATAATTAAATATCTATAAAATTTAAAAAAAAATATGAAATTCTTAAAGAAATAAAGACATTCACATTTGCAACACAAAAAAATTCGAAAAATATATAAAAGAACATCCATTTAGTATGAAAAAAAAAATATTCTGATACTTAGCAGAAGAAACATCTATATATATATTAACTCGTAGAGATTTTAGATTCACCTAAAAATATTTAGCTGGTTATTGGCTAATACCCTTTTAGTTCTCTAGCATTGTTCGTTAGTATATATGTTGGTTTGTCGTTTAGTATCCATTTATTTATTTGAGTTGACTTCATAATCGGAACTACTATTTTATCATACACATGGAAGAAGAAGAAATAAATAAAATCTATTATTTCTTTATGCAGAGTCGGTAAAATAATATTCATTAAGAAAATAATGTTGTTTGACTTTTTTTTCTTTTTCTTTTTTTCATATAATGCTAACGCCTGATATTGCTGGATGGAACATTTGTGACTTATCACTCTACTTCCGGAACATTTGAATAGTTAAATAACTGTTATAATTATGATACTGTTCATTCATTGTAGAAAATGCAACCTGTTATATCTCTGTTATTCTCTTGCTAATTGAAATTTTGGAAAGACCTTGTGAAAATCTTTCTAACTAGCAGACGGACGTGTTCTCAATAAGTTGACTTCAGATATGATGAATATAATGATGTCATGCATGTAGGGTTCTAAAGGGATCATTAACATAATTTGCCACCTTTGTCTTTATTTTTTATTTTTTTCATTATTTTTTTTTTGTGTTGTCAAAGAAATTAATATTTTTCTTCCTATATTCTGCTAGGTAAGTAATATCTAATCAGTTAATTACTAGTCAATTTATTATTAATTATTAATTATAATTTTTTTA
>NC_029787.2:7733087-7733468 GCF_000816755.2 Arachis ipaensis
CTAACAAGAACACTGAGTCAGGGTCCCCAATAAAGTGACATAACACACGTGATAAATTAAATTTCTCTTACATATATGAACCATCCTTCTATGACTATTCCAGAGCTGAAGCAATCCGACCCTCTTAAGAAGCGTCACCAATGATGGGTCAGTTGAATCTAGTCAATCTATATACATTGCTCGTGCTGTGTTGCTAGCTCCTATTGGCATATCAGTAACGGTTGAACCACCAATTTTAACGTTTAGTTCGTTCTAAGATAAAGAAAATGAAATCTAAGGTAAAGTTTTCTTCTATGATGAGAGTTCAAGCAGATTCTCATTTGGGTAGTACTTAGCTTGTTTATTAATTGTTCTTGGAAGATGGATATTGGATCTTCTCAC
>NC_029787.2:7733529-7735679 GCF_000816755.2 Arachis ipaensis
GTTCAAAATAAAAAATTTAAAATAGTACAAATAAAAAAATTAAAAAATTTTTGCAAAAAATTATATTAAAAATATATTAATTCATGTATTTTTTGTCACATATTTATAATAGCGTAAAATTCTTTAAAATAAGTATATGTAGACATATATGTAGACGTATACGTAATACAAGAAGTTAGATTCAAGTTTACATATGCTGATGAATTGATAGCTATCTAGTTAGGATCTGGTTTCATGTATAGTCTACATCCTTAACATTTCTTTCTTACATTAGGATTTCAAATAATTTTCATGACCTAATAATTATCAAAACTTAAGTAGTCAAAATCGCAGTAGTAATTTATGTCGGAATCACAATTTAATTAAGGAAAAGTTTAAGGCCAGCAACTTTGTTAAATTCTGCTCAGCATGTAACCAGTAAAGAAAAATAAGTCATTGGATGAAATTTTATACCAATCTCACACAATTAAAACTATTATTGATGGCTATTTGATTATTACAAATCACAAAAGTTGCTACTCCTAACATTCCTCTTTAATTAATAACTAAAACTTTAAAAGTGAAACCAGATGTTACCGTGATTTGTGTTTTTTTTATTAAAACAATATTTTGTACAAATATTTAACTATAATGAGAAAAAAAATTCCAAAAAATAAAAATTCAAAACTGATAATTACCCCTTTTTTTTGCCCATTTTATCTTAGACAATATACTTGTGTTACGTGATCTTGTGTATGGTAATGGCACTAATTCCTAACCATGAATGCCACCAAGAAATCTGCAACTCCACATATGTTTTCAAGTTGCATGCACAAGCAAGTGTCAAGTGGTATTGATGAGTGCTCTGCTTGCACAAATAAACGTTAAAATTTTACGGGAAAAAAAAAATATAATGAGCCAACTCTCCATGACATGTATATAATTTTGCTCCTTCAAATATGGTTATACTTACAAGTATGCTTATCCGGACAACAGTATTGTCTTCGTCAACTCATCATCTTATATATGTTGCTTTCCTTCATCTTAGCTCTAGTTAAATTAAAAATAGAAAAATACTAAAAAATCATTAAAATTTATTATTTTCGGTCATCAGTTAATTATTTAAAAAAAATATAAATAGACAAAATATTTAGTGTATAACGTATACAATCGGAATAAAATTAAAATTATAATCATTTAATAATTAATTCTTAACCATTTCAAATTTTAAATTTTAAAAACATAAGAATTTTGTTATGCAGAAGTTACGTACTTTTTCATTTTGCGCGTGCGAAGAACGTGCTGCAGCTTCTTCCTCTTCGGCAATCTCTTTTACTATCTCCGAACTGACGCAGCGAAGATCACCACCATCCACCATCCAGAACGCAACTCGATGCCATCTAACTGTCCGAAAACATCCGATGAAGACACTCCTTCACGCATGTTGCATCCGTTGCGCAGTCCAAAACCGCCATGGTCGTCGCCGCTTTCAACGACGTCGCGGCCTGGATCCTCCTCGCCCTTGTCGTAGCACACGTTGGAAAGGCCAACGGCAGTGGCAGCCACAAGAGCCCCCTGGTTCTCCTCTCCGGCTTGGTGTTTGTCATGTGTTCGGATTGACGATTCTAAAGGGAAGGGAGGGGATTTCGTGGAGAGGCCGATAGAGAGGAAAAATTAATTTTGTGTCCGGGTTGTTGCTGATGCTGTACTTCACTTCGAGGTGGTTGAAGACTGACGAATTTAGATGCTAGATGGTTAATTTACTAAGTATGTTGATGGTTATTTTAATTCTTAATTGGATGATTATTTTATTTTATTCAGTTTAAGTATATACAATTAACAAATGTTATATAGTCATTTCACTAGATAGTCAGATGATTATTTTAATAACTATGTGGATGGTTGTTTGATGGCCGGTGAGCGAGCTTCTAACGCGGTGGGATGGGGGTAGCATACAGTTGGGGGAGGGAGAAGAGAGTGTTTGGGTAGATTCTATTGATAAATTAGGATTGGGATGGTTGTATTGAACCAAATTCAAAACTCATTTTATACATTATCAAGATTTTTTAATGTCTTCCTAACGGAGTTTAATTATTAATGTTTAAAAATATAAGATAAAGTATGTGGTTGGATTACTAGACTAAATATTAACAAAAATTAATAAATTCTAG
>NC_029787.2:7736034-7742001 GCF_000816755.2 Arachis ipaensis
ATAATATTAAATAGATAATAATATAAAATTTTTTTATTTTTTAATATTTATAATATCTAAAATTATATATTTATTATATTTAATATTATATATTTATTTTAAAAATAATTAATAAATATAAAATAAAATAATTTTTAACTGATTTAAATTAATTTTATTGTCCTCAAACCATTTCCGTTTAGGTAGATATGATGGAACAATACGAACAACCTTCGCCCATCCACGTTTCAATTTCGTGGACACGTGGTTGTTCGTTGTTTTGAGTTAGCTAGCGTTGGTTGAATCATGCAACTAACTTTGGCAGATATTTATAATATATTAATATACAATGTAATAAAATCTACACTATATGCATTATTTCACTATGTCATGCTATAAGAATTATAATATAATTTTGTTTGTCTTAATATAATCATTTGTTTCGAAATTGTAATAATAATACAAATTTAATAACTATTATTATCGACATTAATCATGTGAGATATATCGTAAATCAGTCATTAGTATAAAATATATATTAAAAATATACTAAATTATATATATTTATATATAAATATATTAATAATTAATTTAATATTTAAAATATTTAATAATAAAAATAACTAAAATTAATCAGAGTTCATTTTATTTAATATCTATTAATTATATACCAATTAACAAATAATAAATAAGATAAATTTTAATTTTTTTTAGATTTATTATACATACAAATTTTTTTGGCATATAAATTTATACAAATCAGTCTAAACCCAACAAAAACAACTCTTAATTTAAAGAGCGTGTAAACACGCGCTTCCTCAACTTTGAATAGCGCGAAATAAGAAACGGTTCTTCTTTAACATTTGTATTCTACGTTCTTTTTCCTGCTCTTTCTTCTTCTTCTCCTTTTTCTTTATATTCCTCCTCATTAATAAAATGCGCATTTCTTCTTCTTCTTTTTCGTGTTTTCATCCTCATCGTGGTTCTTTTTATTGTTGTTATTGGTGTTACATTTTTTTCTCCTTCTCTTTCTATTGATTTTGTAATATTATATTTTTTTTGTTTGATTTTTTCTCCCAAAAAGAATTATAAGAAAGCAAAATAAGAAGATGAGGAATAAGAAGTAGTAGAAGATGAGAACGAGGAAGAGGAAGGGTTCTGAATTATCCAGAACTTATCAGAATAAAAATATACCCAAATATCTTCGTGTTACACTCAAATATCTTCGTGTTACACCTAAATTTGCTGCAAAAACAGAAAAATATTTCTTCTAATGCTGCATCTTTTTCTTCTTCTTTTCTTTATTTCTTTCTTTCTTTTAATTAAATGAATGTAAGTTTATCTTCTTCGAAGTAATTTTGTAGTATTATGTGTTTCTTCTTCTTTTTTGTTTTTATTCTTGTTAAGAGAGTAAAATAAGAAAAAACTTGAGAAGGTAAAATAAAAAGAAAAAGATAAATAAGAAAAAAAGAAGAAGAAGATGGTGATGATAATAAAAAAAAGCAGTAAAAGATGAGGAGGAGGAGGAAGAGGAAGAGTTTTGAATTATGCAGAACTTATCAGAATAAAAATACGCCCAAAATTCTTAAAATACACCCAAATATCTTCGTGTTACCCTCAAATATCTCCGTGTTACACTCAAATTTACTGTAAATACAGAAAAATATTTCCTTTAATGCTACATTTTTTTCTTCTGAATTGAACCACACTTCAGTCACTTGACTGGATTCAAAACAATAAATAGAAAAGAAGAAATTTCAATCAAAAAAGAAGGAGGAAGAAGAGGAGGAGGAAGAGGAGGTGTTAATGACGACAATAATAAAAAAGAAGAAGATAGTAACAGCACCAAGCGCGTGAATATAAATGACTTGTAAAAGCTTGTATGAAAAAAATGTTTGTATGTAAAAAATAATTTTTTTTATCTTTCTAGCATTATCATTTTGTAATTTATATCGACATATATAGTAACCAAACTGTCACGACATAAATACTAATAATAACTTAGCTCATCTCCTAAATGGTTATGTAAATAATCTTTTACCTCTAAATAAACAAAAGAGTAAAGATCTAATCCGGTCTTTGTCCATTTTTATAAAAGATAATGCGATTTCTGTCTAAAAAAACAGATATTTCAGTTCTCAATCTTTTTATTTTAGAACAATATGATTTTTTTGTTAAAAAAAATTGTTAAATAATAACAAAAATTAATTTTGTAGAAATTTTATTTGTATTTTGTAGAGGTTTTAAACCCCTACAAAAATATAAATAAAACATCTTACAAAACTAATTTTTATTATTATTTAACGAATTTTTTAATAGAGATATCATATTATTCCACCACAACAAATCCGGCAGATAGCGGTGGAAATTTTGCGACGGTTTTGTATTGCGGCGCATATCACAGCGGTTATAGATGAGGCTGGAATCAGGATTATATTTAGCGGCGGTTTTTCTTGAACCGCCGCCAAATGAAATATTGCGGCGCATATCGCAGCGGTTAGCGACGATGCTTCAATCAGGATTGTATTTGGCGACGGTTTTTCAGCGAACCGCCGCTATCTGTAACGTCAAGTGACTTGTCATGTTACATTTTGCAGCGGTTTTTATTCCAACCGCCGCAAAATGCGTATAACGACATATTTTATTGGTTTCCTTTAAGGGAGACAGCCCGATAAAGATGCTTAAAACGTCTTTTTTAAAGATGTTTGTTATTATTTTTGTCAAAGATCAGACAAATTGATTTGGTCAAAAAATTGATAAACCAAACCTTGAACCGATTTAAATTATAAAAGAATATTTTAGTCAATTTTTATAATAGAAATATTGTAATTATTTTTAATAAAAAAATAAATTTAGACCGGTTTAAGGTATAATTTATTGATTTTTTGGCCAAATCAATTTATCTGATCTAATTTTGATAAAAATAACATAGTTTAATCAATTATATGTATTGAATTTTAATTACTTAAAAACATCTTTAAAAAAAGACTTTTTAAGCGTCTTTATCTAAGTAGCTCCATTCCTTTAATAATAACTATCTGGATATAATCTAGTTAATTTAAGACTACTATTTTAGCCTACATATGGTTTAATCATTGTTACTTAATTTCGTAACACTTTTTTTAGATCCGTTTTACGTAAAAAATTTCACAAATTAAATAAGCTATATATGTTAACTCATGTGAACAAATTTACTAATAAGATTTCCTCGTTTACTTTATTGTCATTTAAATTTGCATTCAAACATAAATATAAAATAAGAAAATATAGTCATAGCTGATTTTATAAAGTTAAAATAAAGTTGTAACGAGCATATATTAAAGTTACTCTTCTTTAAAGTTATGCCTTACTAAACATAAATCAGGAAACTCTAAGAGTAGATAAACATGTAAACCTGCGACCCAAATCATTAAATTAAGGGAATCAACGTAACTCTTATAATAAAAAATCAAAATTTCTCTCCAACATTGTATTGACCTAGCGAAAAATAATAATTAAAAATATTTTCCACAAGTCATTAAAAATTCAAAACTTTATAATTTTACCAAAATTATAATTTTAAATTTTAAAATTTTTATTTTAATGATTTGTTGAGCATTTATTAAAATAAAAAATTTAAAATTTTTTTAATAACAATCTTAACTTGTATTCTTAGATATAAGAATTCATAATAACTAAATTCAAAATTAAATACTAAATAGAATAAAAATATTTTTATATGAAAACCAATCAATCATCTATATAATTATTAGCGCTATATATATCGAAGAGTCATTTGGCTTGGTGGTAACATGACATTGTTAAAGTTTTTCCTTCTTCCAGGTTCGAGCCCTGCCTTCTTCATTTGTGAAAGGTTTACATAGAGTTGATATTATTCTAATAACTATGGATTGGGATTTAATGGAAAATTTAAATTTGGCGGCGGTTTCAAACTGCCGCAAAACTATAATATGTTTTCTTCCCGTTCGACATTTAGCGGCGGTTTGTAACCGGTTATTCCAGCGGTTGACTAAAACTGCCACTATCCGTTTTGCCGCGCCCTATCTTCCGGCGTTTCATGAAACCGCCGCGAAATATTTTGCGGCGGTTCAAAACCGCCGCTAACGGCTCCAGGAACCGCCGCTAAATGACGTTTTTGTTGTAGTGTTCCAAAATAAAAAAGTTAAGGATCAAAATATTTTTTTATAAATAAAAATTACTTTATCGCTTGTAAAAATGAACTATACGATAAACAAAATGAATCGGATAAATTTTAAAAGTTCTGTTTAACCATATATAGGTTTCTTTTGTAGATACATGATACACCTCACCTTCGACTGCCAACGACTATTGAAGATCTTTTGGAAGAATTTTCTAGCTGAATTATAGCTTAGATTCAACACTTAAATTTGGATTACAAACTCTACCAAGAATTCAGATTAATTATACCTTAGGAAAATACTTGAAACATAACATATATCATGTAGAATTTAATTTTAATATATTAATAGTATAAAATATTACCTTTACCTGAAAAAGTTTAACAGTGATAATGAACCATTCAATTAAATTGCGAACAGGGATAAAAGCAACGTGGAGTAAAATACAAGATACAGTGATTACAGGCCACAGAGAATAAGGAAAGATCTCACCATAGACAAAGATATTTATTTCCATTTTCAATAATTTTCGCTCTCTATCAAGCACACCGTGGTCTGCGCATCTTTTGTCTACTAATCAACACAAGCATGCAAATTAAACGAACGCCAATATAACACCATGTGTGTGTATGNCAAAGTAGAGTTATAATTGACAAAGATAAAGTATGATCAATAAAATAATCGAGCAATACAATCTGTTATTAACAACATGAGCTCAACTCAAAATGTATGTCATTTTTTTCATAACCATTAACAACATAAATTAACTATCACACCACTTTTTAACATAATAAAATAATTGAGTAACACAATCTATCACGTTTGTTATCTTATTCTGTGATATGATATCATTTTTATGTAACCAAATATTTTATATTATTAAAAAAAATTTAACTAACCAATACTTATACAACTCTTTTTTTAAAGGTATGGTCCTTCAACTCTTAAAGTGATTTTTTAAGATATGTGGGATAGTCCACTCCTATCCAACATCCGTAATCTATGTATACCATACCTACAAAGAGTACTTACAAATAACAAATAAGTGCTATACAGTTTTAATACCTTTCTTACATAAAATATACAAATTATCATTTTGTTTGATGATATTTTATATTAACTCAGCCTACTAATACAAATCAGGTGAACAACTCAACTCAAGACGAAATTAATTCTTTCTAAATTTCTTTTGTAAATCTGTAGCTCAGAATATCAACGGCCAAAATCACTTCTTGTAAAGCTCAGACAAAAGATCAAGTTAATAAAATAAATGATTTTCTTGTCAGCTTTTTTTACCACTTTATCTTGTCTGCTATCAATCTAACAAATTACAAAAAATAAAAAGTTAATACAAAGTATCTGTAAAGATATTTTGATACTTACGTTAGTTTGTGTATAATGACTGTGATAATCTTATTTATCTTCTTTAGTTCTCTCTTACCTTTTATAGTAACAGTTTTTCTTTTTAACAAGCGTCATGATTCTATTCGTAATATTAATTATATGTACTTAGAATTGTTTTACACGCTACTTTGAGTCATTATTTTAAGGTGAGTAATACTCCGAATAGAGACAAAATTATTCACATTAGATAAAGATCAAATTTTTGTGCAACTGATACCTCTCACTTAACTGAACATGTTAGGTCGTTAATTTTCATATAGTATATCTCAGTTAGTCTTAACCGAGGTCAAATAATATTGAAGATCTATTTGACTTATAATAAAGGAGGTTAGAGTCGAACTTCTTAATTTTGTTGGACGCAAATCTATTTGATGCCACAATTTTTGAAAATTTACCTAGGATATTACTCATATAATGTTTAATTATTTTATTCGTCATTTTAATT
>NC_029787.2:7742083-7759080 GCF_000816755.2 Arachis ipaensis
TAATAAAATTTCAGATATCAACAGAATAGTTAAACCTTAATTTAAAAGATTCTAAGTTCCCCAAAATCCTGTTTCATGTTTGCTTCTTGGGCCTTTGTTCCACGTGTTTTTATGACAAATTATTTAGGCCTTTCAAATTGTGTCCCGTAAACTTAGGCCTAATCCGAAATAAGAAACAATTAGAGAAAAAGAGATTGTCTGATATACATTATACTCATATCTAACATACATGTATAGTATAAAAGTACATGCTATGCTGCTGTTTATACTATAGTAATTATGACGGTTATTCTATCAATTTTTTTTAATAAAATTAAAATAATATTTTTTATTCTTTAATAATATTTTTTAATATAAAAAAATATGACTTTAACAATAAAAGAACTATTTTATTTTGATTTATCTTTTTTTGTTTCATTATGCAGGGCTCTTTTATTTTAGAAAAAACTAACATAATTATGGACACCATACACACAATAATATATAGTATAAATTATTATGTCAATTCATATATATTTAATCCATTTGTTAAAGGTTTTCAAAATGAAAGTCTTGCAATAGTCTATTCAAAAAACAGTATCAATATTCATAATCGTTTAGTATACGTAATATAGACTTTGCGGGGTGTGTTTGGTTAAATTGCAATTAATCATTTGGCCCCAGCTAAAATGTGGCTTCTTCTTTTTTACCTTAAATTTAAGCAAAATACAGGATTAATACAAAAAATATTACAATAATACTATTTACTTTAATTCTGCTTATTAAACTATTTGAAATCAATCAATAAATAAATAAATATGTATTATTATTATTATTATTTAATAGAAAGCAATATATAGTGCTGTTTCCTTAGAAACATACATGTGAATTCGTCGTGATGATCAAATTGTTACGATATTTTTCTTTTTTTTTGGCTCTTGAGATTTTAATTCTACTTATTTAATTTTTTAGATTGATTTTGGAATGACATACTAATTTTCCAGCTTATTTTTGACATGAGTCAACAGTCAAATTATTGATGTGGCACAATTAATATTACTGTAGCATTGTCACTAACTCTCACATCATCATCGTCATCATCCTCATATATCCATTTTCATCTCTAATTCCTTAGACCATCACCACAATCATCATCTCTAATCCACCACCCACATCACCATTGCTTACCTCTTCGACAAATTTCCCACCTTCCCTTATTCGTCCGTCAAGGATCTCCACAAGGAGAAGAAGTACGCTCAATGTGCCATCTGTCTCTTTGAATTCAACGATAACAGTTGTTCATACCATGACTCAACACTAAAGCCTAAGACTAAGCAAACTAAAAAGGTCCAATTTAAAGATTGTCCTTTGACAACTGATCTCCCTTAAAGAAGTTGGGTTCTACTACGCACGCTTCACTCCCAAGAAGTCAGGTTTTGAGGATAGTTAACAGATATCACTTATTCAAATAAGTAACTGCCCCTAAAATCTCTCAACCCACTTCCATGAGCCATATCTCAACCTCCTTAAGATAAAGGGACGGTTATCCACCTCAAAAGGTGGAACTACTCCAACGGTAGTTATTGGATCACCACTATAAATACACTGACACCCCTCAGGTATATTTAAGTTCCAATACTCTTTAAACCTGTAAAACCCTTTGCTGACTTAGGCATCGGAGTGTCCTTGCAAGTACCACCCTCCTTCTCCTCATACGTACAAGTCGGACGGCTGCTCCCAGATGCAAACCAAGTCGGAGGCCTCCTCCTTCAGACGATTGGGCCAACCTCACAAGTCCAGCACATTAAGCTCCGGTTACCAATTACTTAACCAAATCCAAAAGGAGAAAATAAATCTAAATTAATTTGAAAGCATTAAAAATAGGATAAAACAATCATAAATTTGAAATACCTCAAATAATATTAAATAGAATATTCAAATCTAACATGGAAGGTTCATAAGCCAATTTGAAAAGATAAATCACAATTAAAGTAATAGAATAAATAAAACTAGAAAATAAATTAAAGGAACATTGAACCTGGAATGAAGAGAAGTAGCCTAATCATAATAGAAATCCTAAATCCTAATCCTAATCCTAAATCCTAAGAGAGAGGAGAGAGCCACTCTCTCTAAAAGCTACATCTAAAACCTAAAATTGTGAATTATGAAAGTATTATCAATTGTTCCCTTTGATTCCCCCATTCTCTGGCTTATATTCTGTGTTTCTGGCTTGGATTTGGGCCAAAAAAGGGCCCAGAAATTGCTGAGGGCGTTTTCTGTAGATTTCTGCACGTGGCGTCCGTCACGCGTGCGCGTGGGTCACATGTACGCGTCGCTGCCATTTTGCACTAGGCACGCGTCCGCGTCGTCCACGCGTGCGCGTCGCTGCCTTTTCTTCAAAACTCCATTTTTATGCTTTCCTTCCATTTTTGTATGTTTTCTTTCTGTCCTCTAAGCCATTCCTGCCCTATGAAACCTGAAAATACTTAACACACAAATCACGGCATCGAATGGTAATAAAAGATAATTAATTTTAATATTTTTAAAGCATAGGAAACATATTTTCACATATCTCATAAAATAAGGAAGGAATAGTAAAACCATGCAATTTACATGAATAAATGGGTGAAGGATTGATAAAAACACTCAATTGACCACAAAATACATCATAAAATAGGGGTTTATCAGGGTACCCCACTCCATCACCACTGATAATGGCACTCGATTCACCGACTCTTCCTTCAAAAACCTGGTAGTCAGCATGCAGATCAAGCATTAGTTCACCTCGGTGAAGCATCCACAAGCAAATGGGCAAGCCGAGGCAGCAAACAAGGTTATACTAGCAGTGTTAAAGAAAAGGTTAGAAGAAGTAAAGGGAGCATGGGCCGAGGAACTCCCTCAAGTATTATGAGCATATCGGACTACACCTCAGTCTGCCACAGGGGAAACACCCTTTTGACTTGCTTATGGCATAGAAGTTATGATATCAGTTGAATTCAATGAGCAAAGTCTAAGGGTGAGCTTCTACAACGAGGTTGGCAACGTACAGGGGCACAAAGAAGAACTTGAGCTACTTCCCGAAGTCCGAGAACAAGCCCAGATAAGAGAAGTAGCACTAAAACAAAGGATGACGAACAGATACAACAAGAAAGTCATTCGAAGAAGCTTCGCCCCAGATGACTTGGTCTTGATCAGAAACGACATTGGAGTTAACAAGTCTGGAGATGGAAAGCTTGCTGCCAACTGGAAAGGACCATATAAAATAAGTAAAGTTTTAGGGAAAGGTTACTACAAGGTGACTGACTTGAACGACATTGAGTTACCTAGGTCGTGGCATGCTTGTAATATGAAAAAGTACTATAGTTAAAAGCGAACTCCACTCCATGGTGTACTCTTTTTCCCAAATTCATGGTTTTTTCCCAAAAAAGGGTTTTCCTGAAGGGGGTTTTAACGAGGCATCAAAGTGGAGGCTAAGGGGCAACAATTTTTAAACTCCTTAGTAGCAAAAAATACCTTCATCAATAAATAAAGATCTTCCTCTACATCTCTTTATAAATTTCATTAATTATTTTTTTCTCTACGAAACGCACTGACTTAACCTCGACAAAACGTAAAAATCCCATGCCCGACCTACGTGGTCAGCAGGATAAAATGACGAGGTACAAGTCGGTGTAAAGAGGTTATAAAAGCATATCATGATAACTCAAAAATATTGCGACCCACAAATCGGAAGAACCGAGAAGAACTGAAATGCATCGCAAAAGTAACCTAAGTTATGAACAATTCAAATAGAAAAATTTGAATTTATGAGGAAAACAAAAAAGAGATAAAAGGAAAACCATAAAAAATAAAAGCAGAAGCTGTCTCAAAGTCTTTGAAAAATTCAAACATAGCCTGCCCAGATAAAAGGGTTTTCCAAAAAAGGTCAAAAGGGGTTTTTTACAAAAAAATCTAACAAAGGAAAAATCGCAAAAAGCATGCACGCGCCAATTAATCTAAAAACCCTTATCAAAAAAAGGGCAAATGTTAAACGTATTTTTGTTTACGGTCATAGAAGTCTAGGAAGAGTCAAGTAACCACCACAAGCAACAAAATAATAAAAGTGTTCATAAAAGGGGCCCACAAGCCGGATCCCAAGTAGCTCAAATCAATTAGGTTGAAGAGGGATTGGAGTCACTAGCGGGAAGAGAAGTCGGATCTGCAGCAGGGGAAGACGGAGCAGCCTCTTCAGTAGCAGGGGTCGGAGCATCTGAAGACGTCAGCTGAGACCCCTCTTGTAAATCCTTACGAGGAGGAGACTCTATAAGTCTTTGTCCACGGATCTTCAGATCGGAGTCTGTCTCAAGACGAGGAGGAGAGACAATGGCACCATTCACTACAATTTTATCAGGTTCAAGAGGAGAAAGGTCCAGATCAGGGGCGATAACTCCGACCTGTTCCTTAAAAATCCTTCAGGCCTCCTCCGAACTCTCAGCCACTGAATCCTCCAGGTCCTGATAGGCCTCCCAACCTCTTGCCAGCTCACGCTTCATATCAATGTTCTCCCCAAAGAGACGGACATAGTTCTGCTCCGCCTTCTCTTTAAGGCCCTCCGCCATAGCGCACTGGCCCATCAACTTCTTCTCCCTCTCTTGAATATGGGTCTTCTCCTCCTTCAGCTCGGCGACTTCTTCCTTAAGCCTCCTCTCTTCCTCCTGATAAAGGACAATCCTCCCCTCTAACTCCTCAACCTTTTGGGTAGAACCCCAAGAGCTAAGGGGAGCTCTGCCCAGAATATCAAGAAGCTTTGTGCACACCCCAACAATCCTAACACTCCTATAAACCATAATGTTAAGATGGTTTCGAACGGAAGCATCGTCCATACTAATTGTTGTATGGGGGAAGATGTGGTTCCAAATAAATTTGGGTCCATCAAAACTAGAGTCCCCAGAAGAAGAACTAGACCCTGAGGTCTTGCGCTTCTTCTTCTCGGGTTCAAGGGGAGGTTGGACTGGGGAAGGGGGAGGAGGAAGAGAAAAGGCAGGGGTAGAAGTTACCATAATTGGGAGAGAGAAGGTCCCTAGATCACGAGGAGGAGGAGGAGGAGGAGGAGGAGGAAGAGGAACGCCGGTAGCCCTGGCAGCATCAACCCAAGCCCGAGACCTCCTCTTGGCCTCTTGGACCTTCTGATAAGAGGCGCTGGATCCTTTCTTTGCCATCTCTGAAAAGTTGAAAACAAAGAGTTAGTCTACAAGTCGGAAGACTGCAAATCGGAAGATTACAAGTCAGAGTTATCAAAAACAACAACAAAGCTACCTAATTGGGTCCACACAAAACTCGAAAACCCTTGAAGAAACTTTTTAGTATCCAAGTAAGGGGCTCTCCCCCAACCTTCACGGAAGAACCCTACTATGGCCTCCTCAACTTCATCCAAATCATCTAGGCTGTACTTATCTACAGGAGAAGCCTTCAGCCGGTACAGAGGAAAGAGGGGGTTGGAATCTTCATCAAGAAAGAAAGGATGGTGACCATCTACTGCTAGGACTTTAGAAAAAAATTCTTGAAATCATGGAAAAACTCGTCAAACAAGGAGAAAACTTTCCAACCTTGAATAGTCCGGAAAGACACCCATTGTTGCTTATTATTTTGCCCACTAAAGGGCTTAGTCAGATGAAAAAGATAGAAAAAGATTTTTAAGGAAGATGGGAAGTCTAACTCTCGGCTTACGAGCTGGTAAATCCTCATAAACCCCCAAGAGTTGGGATGGAGCTGTGTAGGGGCAACTCGGAAGTGATTCAAAACCACCATCTCAAAATCAGAAAAGGGGAAAGAAACCCCCAGGCGAGTAAAAAGGCAGTCGTACATAAAAAGGAAATGGGGGTCAGAATCAGAAATCCTCCCAAAACAAACTCAGTCTTCAGGACCCGGGGCAACCAACTCATACTTAGGTTCATCAGCCTCATCACTACAAAGCCTATGGTGGGTACGGAGGTCGGTAAGATAGTCTGTATCTACTAAAGGACTCTCCTCCAGAACAGTAACATCCACCCATTATGAAAGAGACTCAAGAGAAGACATCTTTTACAATTAAAAAGACGTAGGTAAAAAGACAACGAAACCTACAAAGAAAAACGGAAAGGAGATAAAAAAACAGGGTCTCTAAAAGATCAAAGCAAGAAAACAGAATCACTAGGCCTACAGACAGACTCGTTACGAACACACCAAAACTCCTCTAAAAATGCAAAGTAGAGCATTCAATAATAAAGAGAAGAAAGAAAAAGGCTAACCTTTGTATATAAAAGTAGGGACGAGTAGGTACAGCAGCAAAGCGCTCCAAGAAGGAAGGCAAAAAAGCTTCTCTTTGAAAGGAGTAAGGACGACAGGTAAGTAATTTTCAGAAGACAAAAGAAGATAGAGAAAAGAGAGGGAAGAGTATTTATAAACATGTGAGGGACATAATGGTAAAACGACGCGGCCATTAATGAAACGTGCCGTTACCAATGTAACTGCTCCCCACGTGTAAACACGAAACCTCTAACAGACGCGACGTTTGATTAGACGCGACTGTTGAGAAATTCGAATCACGTCGGTTTCAAAAATCACGTCGGTTTCCACCTCGCGTCGGCTACAAGCCCGAGTTCAAATACTCGAATCCAACTCTTAAGTAAAAAAGATCAGACTCGAGTAGGGACACTGTTCATACCACGGCCCAACACTAGGGCCCAGGACTAAACAAACTAAAAAGGCCCAATCCAAAGATTGGCCTTTGCTGACAACCGATCTCCCTCAAAGAAGTCGAGTTTTACGCACGTTTCACTCCGAAGAAGTCGGGTTTTGAGGATAGCTAGCAGATAACACTTATTCAAATAAGTAACTGCCCTTAAAATCTCTCAACCCACTTTCAGGAGTCATATCTCAACTTTCCTAAGATAAAGGGCCGGTTATCCACCTCAAAAGATGAAACTACTCCAACGGTGATTATTGGATCACCACTATAAATACACTGATACCCTTCAGGTATCTTTAAGTTCCAATACTCTATAAACCTGTAAAACCCTTCGCTGACTTAGGCATCGGAGTGTCCTTACAGTTACCACCCCCTTCTCCTCATACGTACAAGTCGGACGGATGCTCCCAAACGCAAACCAAGTCGGAGGCCTCCTCTTTCAGACGATTGGGCCAACCTCACAAGTCCAGCCCATTAAGCTCCAGTTACCCATCGTAACAACAGTGTTTTCTACTTGTTTACCATTACTATCACACCTTCCTTTGGCTTTGGGTCCACATCTTGTGTCTACAACCTCTGCTCACTTTTGTTCTGACTTCAGCATCTATTCTATCTCTGTTCGGCTCTATTTCTTCTACTTCTACTACGACAGTTCTTCATTCTTAACCGAAAGCACGCTCTATTTGTTATTCTTTTTCAATGGCAGATCTGATGGTTGTATTAATTTTATTCTTTTGTTTTTTATTTTCAAAAAAGAAATGAATAATGTTCTTGTTGTTTATCAATGCCAGATCTAAGTGTGCTAATTCTGTTCTTTTTTGTTTTTTATTTTGAAAAAAAAAAAACAAATTGGACGTTGTTGTTCCTATTAGCTTTCACAACTTTTCTTATGCAACCATTTTGCGGAGCCAATTTCACTTCTAGGACTGGTAAAGAGTCATGGAGGGTTGGTGGAAAAAGCGGCGGCATTGTCGATATGGATGTGGGAGAATATGGTGGAGTCGTAGAGGCGGCGGTTGAGGGTGTCAAGGAGGGAGGGGAGATCGCTCTATGTCTTTAGCTTGCCATGAGGGTGTTGGGGGAGTGCCAGTGTTGGGGCGAGGAAGAGAGCGTGGTGAAGCGTTTGAGAGAGAGAAGGGATATATGAGGATGATGATGTGGGAGTTAGTGATGATGTCGGGGTTAGTAATGATGCCACGTGGTATTAGCTATACCACATTAGTAGCTCGGCTGCTGATGATGACTCACACCAGAAATAGGTTAAGAGACTAGTATGTCGACCGAAGAGAAATTTGGGAATTAAATTAGTGCAATTGAAATCTCACGGATCAAATTGGTGCACGAACCGAATTTGGAGGACTACTTTGGAAAAATTAGTCCACATTAATATTTATATCTCTTACATATCTTTTTAAATAAGAATCTATTTTGAGTTTTTTTTTTCATAAACCTTTTTATTCATATGTTGGCCCATTACAAGAGTCTGACCTAAAATGATTAAAAGTTCAATCAACACCTTATAGAGAGTTCAGATATACACTGCAGCCCATCCAACCTCTGTGAGGTCAGACGCAGCGACATGGGTCTAACTCTACTTGTTTAAATAAATAACCAATTTCTGTAATCTCTTCTAATAATTTAAAAAGGAGATCTCAACAACCTCCCTAACAAAAGAAAGTAATTACCTACCATCAAAGGTGGAACCACCTCATAAGTGATTACTGGCTAACCACCTATAATTATAAATACCCTAACATCTTCAGATATTTTTAGGAGTGGCAATGGGTAGGGTAGGATTTGGATCCAACCCTAATCCTATCCACGGGTTGAGAATATCACAACCCTAACTCTACCTGTTTTTAATCTACGGGTATCTGACTCTATCCGCATGTTACAAAAAAGATGCACATTATTATATAACTTGATAATAATTTAAAAAGAACTGAGTTTTATGTAAAAAAAATATATTAAATTATCAATTAAAGATCTTCTTTTTATAGCTACGGATTTTTCACATTTAGTAAAAGATCTTTAGTTCAACATCAACTTAAAACACATTCAATCCCGTTATGTTAACAACATGGATCCTGCCAATTTTTGCCAATTTTCGTTAGGCTGGACCCCAAAGCCCAATAAAATTCAAAAAGCCATATCCCAAAATAACCTAGGTCAATTCTAGTGTCACTCATTTACCATTGTAAACCTAAATTTGACCACCCCTTTACCGTGCAGTCACATCCACAACTCTCCGCCTTCAGCGCCGCACAACCTCTCCTCCATGCAGTCTTTAACAGTTGCCGCCGTCAACAGTAGTCAACGCCGCCGAACCGACAGCAACCGTCTCGATTTGCTCCGCTCAGTCTCCCGAGCGCCGCCGCCTCTATTGCATGTTGCTATCGCGCCCCCGTTGAAGAGGCATCCTTCTATCCAGCCTCCCCCCTCCCCCAACGGCGCCTCCTATCGTTGTGCCTCAATACACACTGCAGCTGCTGTTCGACCTGTGAATCCCCAGCCAGTGTCGCTCCCTGCCTCGCGTCCTAGTCCTGTAGCGCACTATCGCTCCCTGCTTCACGGCAGAGCCCCGTCGCGCAACGTTTCTTTTCTCTGGTGCTGGCGCTGCAATAAGAAGTAATTGCTATTTTACTATTTTCAAAAACCTAGAAATTTACCGGTTTCATATGTGAGCATTTAATTGGGTGTTACATTCATATAATATGGTTCATTGAAATTTTAGTTACTGTTAGACAAAGAAAAATGGCAAACTAATTCTCTTGTGTTTATATGTCTTGGATGAAACTTATTTTGAATGTGATAAAAATATATTTGGTATTAAAAATATCAACTGTATATTAAGAATGATGTTTTGCACTGTTGATTTAAAAGGAGAATGAAAAGAAAGAAAAATTTTAGTTATAATGACAGCAATTGAATGTTACTACTTGTGTATTTAGAGTGATAATTTGTGCTGAATTATTTATTAATTTTAGTTTTATACTTCTGAATTGTTTATTAGTTGTAACACTTGAATCTTTAATTGTTGTCATTAAGCAAAAATAAATAGTTTAATTTTCTGAAAGTATATGCTAATTGCTAAATCAAAATTTACTTTTACATATTTTTTTTTCACAATTGTATATTGTATATAAGATTTGTTGAGGGATAAACAGAGAATTGAAAAAATAAAACATAGGGAAAGCAAAATAATAGATTATATTAGTGTGTGTCTTTTACTACAAAGTACTATATATATATATATAGCCAGTTCTTTGGTGTGGCACAAAAAATAGTGCCTAATGATGATTAATTATTGACTCACCAATATATGTATGACATCTGACAAAAAGATTATGAAGAAAAGCTTGCTTAGTTAGTACTGAGAATGATAAAACTTGTTTAATTGGGTTCTTTTGCTTTTTTTTTTCTTTAGACAAATATTGTAACATTAATTTAAAATTACATGAAAATTTTAAAATTGTAAATTTTAATTATGTAATATATTTTTAAATAATTATCCTAAAACGTCTTCAAAAACTTTAATATTGAATATTTGAGTCTTCTAAGTTTTAAAATACACAAAAACAATTCATAATATTTACTTTTTTGTTAGACAATACAATCTCCTTTTAATTTGATTATTGTAATCAAAATGACTATTTTAAAATTTTTAGAAACAATTTTATACTTTACTCTTCGAATCAAAGTGGAGAGAGACTAGATCATCTAATAAAAATAAATGTTAAAGACTGTTTATTCATGTTAATTAAATTTAATTATTTTTATTTTTTAAAACCAAATTATTTTTATAAAAGGATTCTTATTTTTTATTTATTTCTTATATGAGTTTAAACTTCTAGTGTTTGTAAATTTTTAAATATAATTTAATTTTTACTTGCTATAATGATCGATCTTCCCAAACTCAAAAAACTTAACTCACACATATTTCAGCATTTATAGATGATGTACTAACATCTATTTTTTTTAAGCATAACAAATTTATTTTTTTCAAATTTCTATTTAAAATGTTTACCTTAACTATTAGTTTTTTTACTATAATGTTTAATACACGCTCAATCAAAGTTTTTTTTTTTTGAAAAATCAGGTTTGGCAACCTCCTTATAATTACCATAGACATAATAAAATAATAGGTACCACAGAACTACAGAACGCATCTATATATATATGTTCCTTGCTCTTGCGTTGTACTGATATTCCAAATACATTTTGCGGGTTGGTTTGATTTAACGGTTGATAAATAATGTGATATTATATTAAATCGTTTAATTAAAGATTTTTTTTTAAGTTAAGAAGAGAGATATGAAAAAGAAAAATAGAAGAAAAATAACAAAATTGACTGAAGAATTAATTAACAAGTTTATGATATTATATTTTATTAATTTAAGAATAATTTGATATTTTATCTTAATAATTATTCTAATAGATAGAATTATCTTAATAGTCACATATGCATATCAAATTTTAGCAAAACTGGACAATAAGAAATATGCATTCTAATGATTAACATTTACTTATGTTTTAAAAATATTACACGTCAACAAAATTGATATAAATTAAATTTTATATGCAATTATGCATGCATGATCAAATAGTTCTTAGTTATGAAATGTTAAGTAGATACTAATTATATTTTGAGTAATTGTTTATGTTCTAAATCATATTATCGTTGTTAATGAATTTATTAAGCTGAGGCATTGCTCATCGTAGATTTTATTATAATTTCCTGTAAACCTTTTTATATTAGATGAACTGAGTTATACGTTATTAGTTGACACATGGAGAAAGAATTAATGTCCCTTCTCGTCTATTATATGCATGTTATACAGAAATTATAGAGGTTATTTGTTGAAAATAAAAGTTTGTTTATTACTTAGAAAAAAAATAATATTTATTGATTTTTTTTGTATGTTCAAATTATAAAGGAAATATTTTGTCAATAATACCTTTTAAAATTTTTTTATTAGCGATTGAAATTTTCTAAGTACCAAATTAAAAAGAGTAAATAGTCAAATTGGTCGCTAAAAGATCACCTGATCTTCAAATTGATTTTCGAAAAATTAAATTAATCAAAATTGTCTTCAAAAGATTTAAAATTAATATTGTTAGTCCCTCCGTCCATTCTGTCAATAACGATGTTCAATTTTGCTAGCCTAACCCAAGAACTAGACCTGGTCACATACTCACCAGTTGCAGCCTCCTCAGTGATTCAAACAATACTGTATCTGATTGTTCTTTCATTTCATCATTTAATGCCTCAACTTCACCAAAATTATAATTGCTAAGGACCCTATTTAAATCCATGTCACCATGATCATCAATATCATCCATTGAACTATTCACCTTGCTCACCTTGCTTGTTCCAGCTTCAAATTCAACAACATCATCCTGATTGTGATAAAAATCACTACTTTTGTAGGCACCATCATCATCATCACTACCACGAGCACCACCATCAGCACCATCATTAGGGACAGAAGGATCAACTCTGTCACAATCCATGCACCTTGTTTGCTTGCAAGAGAAGAGGATCTTAGCAATACGGCCCCTTCACAGAACTCTTTGGGGCGTCAATTATCTCGAATATGTTAAAAGAAGATGAATAAGACTTGAAGTAACTTCTCGAGTGATTCAATGACTTCATGATTCTCATTCCCAATCAAATCCTCTGAAAGACTTCAATCCAGATCCAAGTATTACCTAGATTATTTTTTTTTACAAGTTATAATTTTTAAGAGTTGGAGTACATAAGAAGTATATAGTATATAAGGGGTAATAACTCAACAAATATTTTTAAGGAGTTTTTCATTCTTTTCAAAATGAGAAACTTATTCTTCTCCCTCTCTCTATCTCTTCTGATTTATCAAACCATCAACATCACAGCTTGAATAGCTTATAGGACATGAAATTTTCTTTACCTAGCAATAGAAATAATAATATATAGTTCTTTTCAATGCTTTCTAAAAATCACAAGAAAGCTTCTTATTGTTCTTGTTGTTGCTGTTCTTGATCCTGAGTCCCGTAAATGGTGAATTTCATGGTGAGCGAAGATTTTGTTCAACAACAATGAATACTATATTTTTGGGTGCTCTTGATTTGAAAATTTATTAACTTAATGGCAGTGTGCTCTTGATTTGGCAAGATTTGATTGGATTTGATTTTAATTGTTGCGCAAACATAGATAAATACTATATTTTTGGGGAAAGAATTTGGCAATAACAAACAAGATTATCAAAAAGCAGAAACCAACCCACACAGTTATACGCGCGCACAACACACATTGTTATCCGGTAAAAGGTGGAGGTATAGAAATGGTCTTTATTCCAACTTGACGGCGTCCATGGAAGAGTACAGAGGAAGACCGACACAAGCAGAGCAGATCGGTGTAAGTTCCAGTGGAGGAAGAGACCACATTCCACCAAAAGCCAGCGGCGATGACTGAGGAAGAGGATGGACAGGAGTTGGATGGTGCAGCGACGGCGATCTTTGCGGGCAGAGGGTGTTCAGCGAAGCAGTAGCAACCTATTCATGTCAGAAAAGAACTGCGGGCAAGGACTGGCGGCATCGTAGAGGAACGTGCAAGGACAGATGACGACGTGGAACACCTTGCAGGGCGGCGACGTAGTGGAGCATCACGTAGAAGACGAAGAAGCTGTTGAATGTGGGAAGAAGAAAATTCTATTCCTTGCTGGGTTTGAGTTTTGTTTGATGCGAGTAGGATTCATATTCGGGTTGGGTTGTCAAACTAACGTGCCATGTCAGCAAAATTTAATGTCGTTTAGTGATAGAATGAACGAAAGAACTAACGTGATTAATTTTAAATTTTTTTAGGATGATTTTGATTAATTTAATTTTTCGATGATCAATTTAAGAATTAAATGATCTTTTAGATATCAATTTGACTATTTACTCAAATTAATAATTAACCCAAACTATAAATAAATAAATAAATGGCTCCAAACGTGAAAGTTGAGCTTCCAATCAAAACCCTTTCATAATATAACCAGCCTTCAAATTCCTCACGCGCCAAACAGAAAACAGTATCTGAGCTAAGGTGGTCACCACCACTGTACTTTAAAACAAAACAAATTAGCGGGAGGGATCATCCAAAAACTAACCACATCACGAGGCGCAATCAACGCGCCCAAACACTCCTTTAACCATTTTACTATAATTTTTTTTACTTTCCCT
This sequence comes from Arachis ipaensis, assembly GCF_000816755.2. Taxonomy (NCBI): domain Eukaryota; kingdom Viridiplantae; phylum Streptophyta; class Magnoliopsida; order Fabales; family Fabaceae; genus Arachis; species Arachis ipaensis. Next base: position 7,755,972 of record NC_029787.2, read on the forward strand.
CCCTCTTAAACAATACCCTAAACTTTTGTGTCCGAATTTCTCTTTTTCCCATTTAAAAAAAAAGAAAAAAAAAGCTTTTGTGTCCAAATTTCAAACACTGAGAAAGTCCAATGTTAAATTGTTCAATTCAAACGCGGTTACTTACACGAACGTAACAAGGGCGGTTTCTTTCTTGGGTTGTTCGTTATGTCATCCTAATTTTTGAAAAACTGCTAGCGCCATGTAATAATAATAATAGTGTGACTTAATCAATAAGCATTAAGCAACTCACATCACAGTAAATCAATCTCAGCCGTCCGTCTCCTGCAACGGAAAACTCACCGGTGATAAGATTTATAACAGTCAAAACCGGCATGTGATTTTAACGTTTTTGTTTGTAACTGGTTGGAATGTTGAAGTGGACCGGACCTGCTTTCTGACTTTTCTCCTTCGGGTTTGGTCAATAGATAAGAATCATCGCAAAGTTTTTGAATTTACAAAGCCATCATCACACATCTATAAATAAAAGTATAGAGTATCTTCCGATGCCAAAAGATTTTTTAAAATTCAAAATTAAAAATAAAAGACTCCAATAATAGTGAAGACCCCACCATAGTGCTCGTACTACCAAATGTCACGCACTTGGTGCATGAGCATGAGTGCATAGGCCATAGTAGAAAAAGAAGAAATAAAAAGGAAAAGAAAATTGTAGTGACATATTTAAATTGTGAAATTGGTAGAAGAAAGAGTGAAGATAAAGATAAACCAATACCTCAGCGCCTGTTTCGCCCACGAACAAGCCATTCATTCAATTCACTGCTTCCAAACTAAACGAAACTCTTGTGCGGTTTCCCCTCTTTGTCTTCCACCGCTTTTTTATTTTTATTTATCAGGTAAAAATAATTTATTAATTAAAAATTTTAAATAGCGTGTAACCTTCGTGTGTCTTGCATAAGGAGAAAACATAAATTTAGCAATAAGTTTTGATGTTTTTCTTCTTATTGTGTGTGTAGTAATAATGGAAGTTGTGGTGGCCAAAGCGTTGAAACCAAGCTTAAGGGGAGAGCTTATTTTCCAGCCACCACTTGCACTCGGCGACGAGTTTTTGTGCTTCAACGCCGTCAACAACGGCGGCGCCGTTGGCGAAGATTTCTCCGTCGACGACCTCCTTGACTTCTCCGAATTCCAACATGGTTCTGTAGGAAAAGGAATCGATGTCTCCGAAGAAGAAGAAGACGAAGAAGACGAAGAAAAAGACAGCACCTCGGGAAGTTCCTCACAGGACCGTACAGAAAACGACACCAACTCCAATTCCTCCAACGCCGCCGTAGACTCCGACTCCATTTTCGCCGGCGAATTGTCCGTTCCGGTGAGTCCGTGTACAATAATTTTTTTCTCCTCTTTTCTTAGCTTATTTTTTTTAATTATTTCATGTTATAATTAAATTTAAATAATTCAATTAATTCATAACTCGCATGTTTGTTGTTTACAGGACGATGATTTGGCGGACCTGGAATGGGTTTCTCACTTTGTGGATGATTCAATACCGGAGCTCTCTCTCTTGTACCCTGTACGTTCTGAGCAAACAAGGGCCCGGGCTCAACCTGAACCTAAACCGGGCTCAGCTGTAACTTCTCTTCCCCATGGAGTCCCTGTCAAGCCCAGGACCACGAGGACAAGGAAGCCCAACGGCCGCTTATTGTGGTCCTTTGGCAACTTGTTCTCGCCTCCCTCTTCGCCGTCCTCGTGCTCCTCCTCTGTGCTTTCCTCGACGGCGGCGCCTCTCGTTTTGCATGGGGAGCCGCCGGCGAAGAAGCAGAAGAGAAAGCCCGAGGAGCAAGCCTGTGGGCTCCAGTTTCAGCGACGGTGCAGTCATTGCCAAGTTCAGAAAACGCCGCAGTGGAGAACAGGCCCTATGGGCCCCAAAACACTCTGCAACGCTTGCGGAGTCCGGTACAAGTCGGGCCGGCTTTTCCCGGAGTACAGGCCCGCATGCAGCCCGACGTTCTCAGGTGATATTCACTCAAATAGCCACCGTAAGGTGTTAGAGATGAGGCGTAGGAAGGAGATGTCTGGGCCGGAGCCCAGTCCAGACCGGGCCTTCATGCTTCCGAGCTGCTGAATTTTCAGAGTAGGAAAAAAGGCATAGACTAGAAGAATAGGTATACGTCAATGAACCGGTGTGTGAACCCGGTTCGGGTTTTTGTAACATATAGTGGATTTTAATTTTAGTGCTAGTCAGCTGTCTAGGCAGGTAACGGACATTAGGAAGGCATTGATTGTTTTGTATCCCATTTCCTTAGCGCCAGTTGATTAATTGTTTTTAATTAATCTAATTAAATCATTAGTACAATAGTAGTCCTCAGTTTTAACTTTTAAGTTCGAAAATTTAAAATATGAGGCCATCTTGGCCATCTATTTAAGATATTTTATTTGCCTCTCTTTCAAACTCAAGTATATTATGGCTGCTTTGCTTTTGGTTGAATAATTCAACCTAGTTCAGCGGTGGGTGTGTTAGATTCTACGTGTTATTGTGTGTGTGTCGGGTAGAAAGAGATAGAAAGGAAGGAAGAAAGGAAGGTGGGGTAGTGTGTGATTGAAGCATTTAAAGTTGGGTGGCATTGATTTGAGACCACTGAAACTGTGCTAGTGCCAAATGGAGTGGCCAAGTGGGATGAGGTGGATTATTATTATCTTTGCCTTTCTGTTTCTTTTCTTTTGAACAAAGATAATGATGCGTTAACTCATTGTTTTGCTCTTAAAATTTAGAATAATGGTAAAATATTTTTTAGTTCATAAATATTTGAATTAAGTTTTAATTCTGTTTATGAAAATTATTTTTTATTATTAACTTCTTATTTATTCTTTTATCATTTTTATTATCAAAATACTACCGTCATTATTACGGACACCACAGTATAATTATTGTAATTATCTAACAAAAATATATAAATGAAAGGATATTTAAAAAAAAAAGTTATGACAAAACAAAAATTTTGAGACAAAAATAATACATTTTATACGACATTAATGAAATTAGGATTTTATTCAAATATTAGGTATTAAAATAAGATTTTATTTTTATTAGAAAAAATATACACAATTAAAAAAAAAAAAGAGAGATTGAATA
>NC_029787.2:7759107-7760048 GCF_000816755.2 Arachis ipaensis
CCAGTGTAGTAATGGAGTGTCACCTCATTATTGTATTTGTTGAATTAGCCTCAGAAATAATAAGAGACTATTATAGTGTTTAGAGCTCAACTTAATTCTTAAAGTACTAATAATTAGTAAAAGCCCTAAATCTAAGGAGCATTATAGAAAATTAGAAATCTAGTCAATTTTTTTTTTTTTTTTGCTTATTTTATATTACATCTTTCATTATAAGTATTTATAAACAAATTGTTGGTGAGAGTTATAGTCTCTATATTTAAATTCATTTTTATAAGTTTGTTATTATTTTTATATATAAACACTGCATTTCAACCATCAATTTTGTGTTATGGTCCGTCCTATATAATATAAGATTAATGATTTGAGATGGTCTGCTGAAATTTAAAAAAAAATTCCCCATTGAGAAGTGACCCATATATATAGACTATTGTTAGTGGATTGACTAGTTGTGAGTCAGTCATGCTTATATAGGTTGGAAAAGCAACTATACTCTTCCAACTGGAATAATGGTAGGTCGTGCAATTGAACAAATTTTTTTGTTGGTTAGTTGTTAGATTTGATCATTAAAAAATGAATTTTTTTTTTCAATTATTGATCGTGTAGAGTATAATTTTATGATACACAAAATTTATGTAGAATCAGAAGAGTATGTGACAAAAATCTTATATGTAATATTACACTTTACAAAATCAATTAAAAGAAATTGAGAAGAATCATTTTACTTTCGATAATAAGTATTTGGGATAAGTATTGTTTTGGTCCCTCACGTTAAGGGTCGGAATCGAAACCGTCCTTGGTGTATATTTTGATTTAAAATCATCCTTAAAGTCGTATTTAAATTTAAAATCGTCTTTTCTAATAAATTTTTTTAATTTATTCCTAAATTACCCTTACTTTAATAAAAATATAAAATTAAAAAAAAAAAAAAAAGAAAACGCGTT
>NC_029787.2:7760276-7762829 GCF_000816755.2 Arachis ipaensis
TCTGCTTCGCCGCCTCGCCGCCTCTGCCTCTGCCTCGCCGCCTCTGCCTCGCCGTCTCTATTTGTCGCCTCTGCTTCGCCGCCTCTTCTTTCTTACTTCTGTTTGGTGTTCTTTCTGTTTCTGTTTGTTGTTTCTGTTTCTGTTTGGTGGTGGTGGTTGTGGTTGTGGTTGTTGTTGTGGTTGAGGTTGTGGTGGTAGTGGTGGTGGTGGTGGTGGTGGTGCTATTGGTGTTGGTGGTGGTGGTGGAGGGGGTAATTGTGTTGGTAGTGGTGAGGGTATTTTTGTCCAAAAAAAATTAAAAGGACGATTTTAATACGAAAAGAAAACGTTAAGGATGATTCTAAATCGAAAATTACGATGGGGACGATTTTGATTCGGACCCTCAACGTTGGGGACCAAAACAATACTTATCCCTAAGTATTTAATCTTTCTCAAATTAATTGTCTCTTTATAATTATATATGCACAATTATTAAGATAATTATTAAATTTTATTGAATATTATAACTTTAAAAGAGAAAGATAAAAGTACTCTTTGTTAATTGCAATATATTTTTCTCTTTATAATTATGATTTTCACTAGAATTTACTTTTCAATATCTGAAGAGTATAATAGATATAAGTTAATTAACAAATTATTGAAATAAAAGACAACAGTTAGTTTGATACAAAATTAAAAACCAAACTAAAAACACTTTTATCAAAAAAGAGAAATATTTTTTAAGGAGTAAAAAAATTATGCATTGGCAGCATTAAAATTTTTGAAAAATCTTTAAAATTTTCCCTGGTATTTTGTCTTCATTCAAATATACCCCCCAAAAAAGTTATATCTTCTATTGAAATTTTCATTTATGAAAGTTTAAGGATTAAATACTTTTTTCGTTCCAAAGATTTTGGGTTAAAATCAAAATCGTCTCTAATATTTTTTTTTATATTAAAATCATCCTCAACGTTACAAAACATTATAAAATCATCTTTTTATTAAGGAACAACATTTTTTAGACGACTTTACCTTTAAACAAAAATTAAATAAAAAGCTTCAAAAGCTGGCTCCACACTTCCACTAGTCATCAGATACCATCTCCTTTTTCACGCCATACTCTCTCACTTCCTTCAGAAGTCACAAATTCTTCCCTTAGCTATGGCACCTCATGCTACGATTACCTTCCATGCCACGACGACAACATAGATTCCAGCTTTGTCGCAGGTTCCAACTCCGCCGCAACTTTGACAGGAAAAACCGATCAGAGCAGAAAACAGAGAAGTTCGCGGATATGCTGAATGAGGTGAAGGCGAAGAAGAAGAAAGAGGTGTTGGTGGAATTGAAGCAAGTGGTGAAGGACCTGCAGTAAGGACCAATTCTCCAACCCGTTTCAGTTCATTGGATGCTCCGAACCCCCCAATCGTTCCTCCTACTTCAACCGTAAACCCCTTTCGAAACGGCACACAGAACGTGGAGGAAGTGTACGAGTGGGTGAAAATTCTTACCTTTGGCGCTTGTTCAAGTGGTGGTGTTTGGCTATTTTAGGGGGTTTTGGGTTCATCTTCGTTCTTCCTTTTTTCGTTCTTCCTTTTCTTTTTTTTTGAAGAACATAAACATCATTTTTTTTAATTCTTTTTAATTTCAGTGATTGCTGATTTTGAATTTGAAATGCGATTGATGGTTGTTGAACTGTTGTCAAATTTAAAATTTTTAGTGATTTATTTTGTAGTTATTATTGCTGATGAATTTGTTATTGTTGAATTTGCTGAATTTGTTGTTGTTGCTGCTGAAGAAGAGAAGAAGAATTGTTGTTGTTGAATTTGGTTGTTACTGTTGCTGAAGGAGAGAAGAATAATTGGGGTTTTTGAGTGGAAGAGAGGGAGGAAGGGGGAGTTGGAAAATAGCATAAGGAATGGGATGGGGAGAAAAGAGACATTGGGGGGGGGGGAAGAGGGGTTTTTTGTTTTTGTTTTTTGTTTTTATTATTTTTATTAATTGTTAAGGGTACTTTGGTCAAAAAATTAAAATTGAGATAGAAAATGATGATTTTTTAATGTTTTGTAACGTTAAAGATGATTTTAATAAATAAATAAAAAGGTTGGGGACGATTTTGATTTTAACCTAAAATCTTAAAGACGAAAAATTATTTTAACATAAAGTTTAATTAATGAATGCTATTTTGATGAGTTGATTTTTGTCCAATTATTTTGAAGCACAAAATTTAAAAATATGGGTTATTTAAGATCAATTATATTACGTGTATATTAAAATTATCCATTAATAAAAAATAAAATACACATTATTGTATTAGAATATAAATACATTAAAAATAAAATAAATTATACATATATTTATTAATAATTAATTTTAATGACTAATTTTAATATAAAAATAGTACTTTTGATCTCGGATAATATCTAGGAGAAGTTTATGAAATATTTGGAGGATGAAGAGGGAGTATTTGTCCATATCGATATGCAATGTGCGTGCATGTGAGTGCTTATGGTTTATGGCGGGACAATGACGACGCATGGAAGCAGTATCCATTCAATGTACAACGTGGATAGGGAT
>NC_029787.2:7762917-7764666 GCF_000816755.2 Arachis ipaensis
TATGGAGACTATTTCTTTTTTTTTTTTTATTATTTTTATGAAAAGGTCATTATCATTTTACTATTATTTTAACTTCAATCATACTATATATAAATTAGCCAATGCATATTTTTATGAAATTACTTAAGTTGCGATTTGTGCTCTAAAAAAAGTGGTACATGTATCACGAGTCATGAAATAAGAGAAATTGTATTGAATGAAATTTTTAAGAAAGAGTAAAAATTATATTTAGTACTTTTATAATGTATAAATAACTTTTGACATTGTCAAAATATCATTAACAAAATCCATCGTGCTATGCGTAAAGCATTGCCTCGTCATCGATTCCTAAAAAGTAAAATTCTTTTTAACAAATAATTAAAAGTATAATCTTCTTTTCTATCGTTTATATCTTTCTTCCAATACCATAGATCTAAAAGGTTGCTTTTTAAAAAAGTTGAATCTATGTGCCCAGAAAAAAGGGGGGAGAGAGAGAGAAGGTTAAATTTGATGTCCTGTATCCGCAGGAATTAGGACGTTAATTTTTCTTGTCAATTCACTTTGTAATTTTAATTTCAGTATACGCTTTATCTGCAATTAAATGCTCTTTGATTTGCATGAGATTAATGACATGTACGTCTTCTTGGTGGGGAGGATATGCACCAACATCATACCATTATTTTGAGTTTTTTTTTTTTATTATTATCATATATAAACCCATTCTTATATTTACTTTATCAATATATGTTGGATCAATTAGTAATTTTCTCTCAGCTAGAAGAAGTAGCTCACCCCAAATTAATAGAGCAAAAATAAAATTAAATTTAGAGAGTTTAATATTTCACATACACAAGACTTTGATTTAGTGGTGAAATTTTTTTGTCTTAGGATAGGTTCACTCGAATTTAAGACTTGATTGAGACCAATAATAAGTTGAAATAATACTTAATGTTGTATATGTGAGTGCACATCTAAAATGAACTTAGGAATTTTGTACAGAGAAATATATCTTTAAATCATTTTTTAATATATTTTAAAATATTTTTTATGGTATAAAAGTTAATTTTTTTATTTTTTATTAATCATTTTAATATCAATTATAAAAATATAAAAAAAAATAATACATATAACATTATTATTTTGTATGGCCACCAATATGCGTGGAAAAAGGGTTTTAGAAATGTTTAGTTGGAATCTCATTCTTACAGACAAAGTGGCATGCATTGCATGGTTGAAGAGATAGGACATTTGCCCCCATCCATGTTCTTTTTTCCTTCTTACTATCGGATTAAGGAGATGTTATATCATTCATAAGTGGATCTCACTCATTTATCTGGAAAGCTAGCTAATCAGTTTGCTGAGTTCATGACATTGAAGAGTAATTAAACCTTTTATTCCAATATTCCCTTCATGCATGACTAGCTTATTTCCTTTTTGAGGTCTACCTTATTTGTTGTTTCCGATTTTTTTTTTTTTCGTTTGGTTTTTATTTTAGCCTCATTTATTTACTAAAAATATAAAAAAAATCAAACGGAGACCGAGATGAATGGACCAATAAAGGCAATAATATCTTAAACAATCGTATTTGGACTCAATGTTGCATCTTAAAGGCTTCAATGGCAAGCCCAAAAATAAAAGACTTCAATGGCAAGCCAAAAAACAAAAAAAGGCTTCAATGGATAAGTAGAGAAGCCGCCCCGTCTAGTGAAGCAGTCCTAAAATTTCACTCTAGCTCGTTTAACTACGGGTAGACGGGCTAAATCTGCCAAA
>NC_029787.2:7764745-7770129 GCF_000816755.2 Arachis ipaensis
TCATTTAAAATATAATTATAACTAAAAAAACTAAAAAAAAATAAATATAATCCAAAATATAATTATAAATATTGTCTCCAAAGTAAAATAAACATAATAAAAAATACTCAATTTTCATCTTCATTCTCTTGTAAGTTGGGCTGGGAGAAGTTGGTTTTGGTAAAAAAAATTATAAAAATATCCCCTTCCCAAAAAAATACTAAGCCCGACGAGAAAGTCCGCTCCAAAACCCGCAGTTTAAACAGTACGAGTTAGGCAGACTTTTGTTATTTGGTGGTCCCAATTTTTCAGCCCAACTCACTTTTTTGCCGAGTTATGCGAGTCGGCCAGTAAATTTAGTTGCCACCCCTAAATAAAAGATAGGTATACATGACCAAAAATAGAAAAATATTCTTTTATTGATTAAAATATATTTTCTCTTTTTATAATTATAATCTTTATAACTTAATAAACGTCAGAAAGATATAAAAACTATGAATTATTTAACGAGTATGTAAAAACCAAAAATAAATTTAATTTGACTAAAAAATAAAACTAGAAAGAAAATTTATTATGAGAATAAGGAAATTATATTTTTTTATTTTCCTTTTTGTATTATTCAATACAAGTATAAAATTTCTATTTATGGCTCTTTAATTTTATGTTTGACTATAAATATGTGTTCTGTCAAATAATAACAGAGTTTGATTCTCATAGTTGTCAGAATCGAACCGGTAATTGAACCGGTCAAACTATTGGATCACTGGGTTAATAGTTTAACCGGTGGGTCACTGGTTGAACCGGTTAATCCGATCCTATGTAAATAAAAAACAAAATATAGTACAAAAATTAGAATTAAAAATTTAAAATACATATTTTTACTAATATTTTAAAAACATCTAGCTATTCTAAACAATATGGAACAGAAACAATAAGTATTTTGTTAATTTTACTCTATCATAAATATTTTTATTTTGTTTTTATATTGAAATAACTATTATTTTTGAATTTTAATAATTTATTAATTAGTTTATATCTATTATACTATTATATACTACAAGTATTTATTGAAAAATAATATTAATAGATATTATATAATTATGAAAAAAATAATAAGTGAGTTTATAATTACTGTTAAATAAAAATATAATTAATTTAAAAATGAGTGAGTTTATAATTAAAATTAAAATAAATTAAATAAAAGTAAATTATTTACCGAACCCCAACTGTTTCATTTTGAAAAAATTTTAAACTGTTCTGGTTCATCTTGTACGGTCCAATCATCGGACCGGACCGACATAGAATCCAGTTCATCCGGTCCGGTTCTGCTAACAGTTGTACTTTGTATTCAGGCATTATTACATTATGATTTATGACTCGATTATCAATAAAATTGAAATTTTCATAATGATAATTTATATTCACATAGTAACAGGTCATTTATAACAAAAGGATTATTTGCTCTTCTCACACTTATAACTCGAACTTCAAAATTCAAAAGATATTATGTTTTTAGATATGTATTTTTTTATTATTTAATGTTCTAATTTATAGTTCATTCAGAAAAGATTGAATATGTGTCTTCTTTTTGATATATGAAGTATATTTTGACAATATAGGATACATCATGTGAATACCTACAAAAGATATTTTAACATTTAAGTTAATACAAATATGTTTTTAATAAGTCGCGATAATATCTTTCAATATATTTTTTTGTAATCCGAAACTCTTATAAGGTCGTGTTTAAATTGGTTAGTTATTTTTTTGGTGACTAAACAAGGAAAGAAACAAAGCAAAAACTATTCTAAATCCGAGCGGATGATTCGTTGGAGATCAACACTAGGCTCAGACCAAATAACATGATTAGAGTTACTCTTGGCACCATATTTAGCCATCCAATCCGCAGCTCTATTTGCTTTTCGGGACACCCATTCAACGTGAACAAGCCAAGGACGAGATAAAAGCTCCTGAATCTTGTGAACCAAATCTGTTACTTCAGATGGATACCCACTTGTAAGCTCATGCATGATGGGCAGAATGTCAAGGCAATCTGTTTCACATATAATATTCCTCAAACCGCAATTCCAAGCTAAAACCAGCCCCCTCCAAGCAGCAAATAATTCACATCTGATTATAGACCAAAGGGGAATGCTTCCAGAGCAGCCCGAGATCCAATCTCCCTTAGAATCTCTAATAATACACCCAAATCCCGCTAAATTTGAATCCATATACAAGCTTGCATCACAATTAACTTTAAAACTATTGCCTACCGGTGGTTCCCAACACAGGCAATTTTGGAGAGATCTAAAGGCATTGCTTCGATTCCTGTAAACCTGTAAGTCCTTGGAGGTAATTCTGGCCAAGGCAACAACCTTATGGTCTGTCCAAGGGTTGTCAGTGTTGAATATGTCATTGCACCTATGTCTCCATACCCACCAAAGCCCTGCACCAAAGGACGCCTCATTGTTAGCCAAGGCCTTCCGAAACCACTCTTCAAGAGCAGTACCAGCCGTCGAGTCCAGGATACTAGGATCCAACATATACCAGATTGCCTTTGATCGTTCACAGTCTCTAAGGCAATGCTTCATAGTCTCCTGCGCCTTGTTACATCTCTTACACATATCTGAAGAAGCTAAATGCCGCTTGAATCGAAAGGCGAACCCTCCTTGCAAAGGACCAATGATCTCCGACAGGAAAGGTCTGAACCTGTTAACTAGAACCTTTGTGACAATTTTATAAATTACATTACATAAGCTAATAGGCCGAAACTCCCATAAGGAAGAGGGAACTTCCACTTTAGGAATTAGAACAATGAGAGTATCGAAAATAGCCGCATTCAATGGCTCACCCTCAAAGGCTCGCTTGACCAGTCTACACACATCCTTGCTAAGAGAGTCCCAGAACTCTTTGTAGAAAATTGCTTGAAATCCATCTGGCCCTGGGGCTTTAAATGAACTCATGGTCATCACAGCTCTTTTAACCTCTTCAGACGTCACCGGTTCCACTAACTTTTGACAAGTCTCAGTACTAAGAGACGGGCAAGAAAAAGGCCCCATGGCGTCCAGGTCAATATCCTCCCTTGTAGAAAAGAGCTTTTGAAAGAAAGAATTTGCCGCCATTTCTAGAGTCGTAGTCTCCGTGGTCCAAGACCCATCCTCCAAAAATAACCCATGAATTTTGTTCCTCTTTCTCCTGATAACTATCTGTAGATGAAAAAATTTTGTATTTCTGTCTCCACATCTCACCCATTGTTCTCTAGATTTTTGATACCACAACAACTCTTCTTGAAGAAGGACAGCATTCAGTTCCTGATGCAAAACTTGCTCTTTGATCCTAAGCTGTTGATCCTCCCGACTTTCCAGATTATAGTAATCTGAACGTCATTCAAAAGCCTCTCCAACTCCCTTTTCTTAACAAAAATATTGCCAAAAACCTTTTTATTGAAGCTAGTTGCATCTTTTTGAACCTCCAACAAACCTTTAACTACATCCGGAGCTCCTCTATTCCAAGCTGTATCAACAACATTCCTAAAAAGAGGATGAGTCATCCACGCAGCCTGGAATCTGAACGGAGGATGGCCCTTGGTAGCCCTCTTTGCCATCTTGCACCTAGTGAATAATGGGCAATGATCAGAGTGAAGGCGCGCCAGCACCTCAGTATAAGCCTCTGGAAACATTAGTCGCTAGTCCTGGTTGATGACTGCTCTATCAAGCTTCTTGGCCACCTGCACCCCACCTTTCACCTTCCTGTACCAAGTGAATCTTCTCCCAATAGCCCCCATATCAAACAGCCCACAATCCTCCAATGTTTCCGCAAATTGTTCTGCTCTGGCAAGTCTAAATTGCCCCCCTCTAACTTCACTCTGCAACAAAACATCATTAAACTCCCCTAACACAATCCAAGGTCCGTGGATCATATTAGCAATCCTTGTCAAGTCACCCCACAGTTCTTTACGCCGATGTATATGCGGATTAGCATACACCGCACTGCAGTAACTAGATGTATTGCCCATAGTGATTTCAAAACTGATACATTGATCAACTACATCCAATACTCTCACAGAAATATTTGAATTAGAACATAGAACCCAGATACCCCCACTATGACCATTAGCCTCAACAATACCAACACCCTGGTAACCTAGATTATTCCAAAAAGATTTCATCCTCTCGAAAGCAATATGGGTTTCAAACAGAATGAAAAAAGTAGGATGAAATTTATTCGCTAACTCCTTACTATGAACCCGGGCCAATTTATTAGAGGCACCTCTAATATTCCAAAATAGAAAGCTTAAATCTAAATAATCCATAAAACAATTTGTATTGTAAAAAGGACCAACCTCAGCTGAAGTCCCTAACGAGATGATGAAGATCCACCATCATATCCCCCTAAGGCTTGCTTGTCCTTGTCCGGTTGTTGCCCGGGTTGTCTGTGTCCCTCCACTGACAACCCTTCCAATTTGCCGATTTGCTGCTTGCTGGTGTCGCCAAGGCAGTCCGGAGTCGACGGCGAATTCTGCAAAGAAGAAGGGCGCAACCTCTTGTGTCCGTTTTTGATAATGGCAGTGAAAGTCGGCACCGCAACGGAGACAGATTTGCCCTTCACCCCTTGCTGTTTGGAAGATGACATGCGTGCCTTAGATCCGCTAACCGACCCGGTCTTCACCCCTGATTCGGCTCCTCTCATACGTAGCCCAAAGTCACGGTTCTGGTCCAATTTCTGATTTGAGCGCACCGGCATTTTATCTTTAGATGTTTGTTGGGCTTTGTTTGATTGACTCAATTTTCCTCTCATTTTACCGCTGACTTTGGTCCAGCCAGCCTCATTTTCCAAATGTTGGGACCCCACTTCCTTCCCATGCAACGTATCATCTAATTCCTCCCCAATTTCTGCAACTATCACTGACTCTTTGGGATTGCATCCAAATTCAAAAATTTTCTCTTTTGAAGCTTCCTGTGGCTGCACCACCCGGGCCGCCGTCTCGGTCACTGATGTTTCCTTTCGATCCACCCTTTCCGAATCTATTGGGGTCATTCTGCAGTCAGTTGCTGGATGCCCGAAACAATTGCACTTGTCACAAATAAGGTGTAAGCATTCATACTCCACCTTATATTCAAACTCATCGACAATCACACTCCGGACCACCGGCAAACCAAGATTAATTTGCACGCAAGCCCGAGCAAATTTTCCCCTTTCCGCCAACTTAGTAGCCAGATCCACCTTGACTGGTCTTCCCACAGCAGAAGCGATTCTCATCATGGCTTTATCCTGATAGTACCATATGCTCAAACCAGAGATTCGAATCCAAACCATAGTCTCCCCGAAAGTGTCCTCACAAGGTTTAAAATCCGGTGTCCATGGCTTGACCGCAATATAGTGACCGAAGATCATCCATGGCCCCC
>NC_029787.2:7775977-7778751 GCF_000816755.2 Arachis ipaensis
CCTGGAATCTGAACGGACGATGGCCCTTGGTAGCCCTCTTTGCCATCTTGCACCTAGTGAATAATGGGCAATGATCAGAGTGAAGGCGCGCCAGCACCTCAGTATAAGCCTCCGGAAATATTAGTCGCCAGTCCTGGTTGATGACTGCTCTATCAAGCTTCTTGGCCACCTGCACCCCACCTTTCACCTTCCTGTACCAAGTGAATTTTCTCCCAATAGCCCCCATATCAAACAGCCCACAATCCTCCAATGTTTCCGCAAATTGTTCTGCTCTGGCAAGTCTAAATTGCCCCCCTCTAACTTCACTCTGCAACAAAACATCATTAAAGTCCCCTAACACAATCCAAGGTCCGTGGATCATATTAGCAATCCTTGTCAAGTCACCCCACAGTTCTTTACGCCGATGTATATGCGGATTAGCATACACCGCACTGCAGTAACTAGATGTATTGCCCATAGTGATTTCAAAACTGATACATTGATCAACTACATCCAATACTCTCACAGAAATATTTGAATTAGAACATAGAACCCAGATACCCCCACTATGACCATTAGCCTCAACAATACCAACATCCTGGTAACCTAGATTATTCCAAAAAGATTTCATCCTCTCGAAAGCAATATGGGTTTCAAACAGAATGAAAAAAGTAGGATGAAATTTATTCGCTAACTCCTTACTATGAACCCGGGCCAATTTATTAGAGGCACCTCTAATATTCCAAAATAGAAAGCTTAAATCTAAATAATCCATAAAACAATTTGTATTGTAAAAAGGACCAACCTCAGCTGAAGTCCCTAACGAGATGATGAAGATCCACCATCATATCCCCCTGAGCCTTGCTTGTCCTTGTCCGGTTGTTGCCCGGTCTGTCTGTGTCCCTCCACTGACAACCCTTTCAATTTGCCGATTTGCTACTTGCTGGTGTCGCCAAGGCAGTCCGGAGTCGACGGCGAATTCTGCAAAGAAGAAGGGCGCAACCTCTTATGTCCGTTTTTGATAATGGCAGTGAAAGTCGGCACCACAACGGAGACAGATTTGCCCTTCACCCCTTGCTGTTTGGAAGATGCCATGCGTGCCTTAGATCCACTAACCGACCCGGTCTTCACCCCTGATTCGGCTCCTCTCATACGTAGCCCAAAGTCACAGTTCTGGTCCAATTTCTGATTTGAGCGCACCGGCATTTTATCTTTAGATGTTTGTTGGGCTTTGTTTGATTGACTCAATTTTCCTTTCCTTTTACTGCTGACTTTGGTCCTGCCAGCCTCATTTTCCAAATGTTGGGACCCCACTTCCTTCCCATGCAACGTATCATCTAATTTCTCCCCAATTTCTGCAACTATCACTGACTCTTTGGGATTGCATCCAAATTCAAAAATTTTCTCTTTTGAGGCTTCCTGTGGCTGCACCACCTGGGCCGCCGTTTCGGTCACTGATGTTTCCTTTCGATTCACCCTTTCCGAATCTATTGGGGTCATTCTGCAGTCAGTTGCTGGATGCCCGAAACAATTGCACTTGTCACAAATAAGGTGTAAGCATTCATACTCCACCTTATATTCAAACTCATCGACAATCACACTCCGGACCACCGGCAAACCAAGATTAATTTGCACGCAAGCCCGAGCAAATTTTCCCCTTTCCGCCAACTTAGTAGCCAGATCCACCTTGACTGGTCTTCCCACAGCAGAAGCGATTCTCATCATGGCTTTATCCTGATAGTACCATATGCTCAAACCAGAGATTCGAATCCAAACCATAGTCTCCCCGAAAGTGTCCTCACAAGGTTTAAAATCCGGTGTCCATGGCTTGACCGCAATATAGTGACCGAAGATCATCCATGGCCCCCCTAGTAAAACCTTCTCTCGATCGTCCATGCGATCAAATTTAACGAGGAAGTACCCAAAACCCACATCCAAGATTTCATATCCACCGGTGATCCTCCATACCCCTTTCAATTTGTGAAACATGGCCGTGTAACTAAGGTTTTTTCCAAGAACCTTAATCACAATTGCTTCCTTGTATGGTTCAGAAAGGATGTTCCTAGCCTCTTCGGAGAAGCAAACTCTTGGAGGCATAGGATCTCCTTGTTTTCCAGTGACCACTGCCATGGAATCCTCATCTAGAGCTTCAGCCCGATTTATCCCTGTGGCTACCGTAGAACCAATAACCTTGTCACGGAACGAAATCTTGGAAGTCACCCTGGAACTAAGGTCGCCCTTACTTGATCCCTCCTTCACACCTGATGCAAACCCTCCCACACTCTCCCCCTTATCTCTTTCGATGGTATGGCCATCTTCTTCACCGTGTTTCACCCTCAAACGTTCTCTCCCGCTCTCTCCTTCTCTCATTCTCTCTGAGTACGGAGTACGTACTCTTTCTCTGCTAGGGTTTTTTATTTCTTAATGATTTAATCATAAATGACTCTGATAATTGGTTAGTTATTTGGTTAGTCACAAATAACCATGATGAGGTGGTTTTTTTTTTAAGAAAAAAGAAGCTCAATATAATAAAGTGGAATGACAAAAAAAATAAAAATAATAAATAATAAATAAACATAAAAAAATATTAATTATATATCCGTTATTACTATCAACAATCAACAATGAAAAAGATTTTTTTAGTCCACTCCGTGTAATTAAAAAAGCGTTTGTTTAGTGTGTGTGTCTGGTCAATACATGAATACGGTGGAACGTATCTTTTATTTGATTTGTGAAACACAAAAATGAGAGTATGGGTGGCAACGGGGCGGGTTTTTGTTCTACCCGATCCAGTT
>NC_029787.2:7780111-7783997 GCF_000816755.2 Arachis ipaensis
TGGGTACTCGCGGATTCGAGTAGTGTTGCCACCCCTAAATGAGAGAGATACGCATACCCATAAACATATACAATATATATATATTTTGTGTCTCACTAAATTGATGAGGCAGAGAATTGAAGCCATGGACACTGATCTAAATTTTTTTTGGATTATTTTATTCTTATTGATTTTTTAAAATTTTAAATATCTCCTTTTTTTTACAAACCTTAATTTAATTTATGAGAATATAATAATCATTTTTAGTTATGTAGCGTTCTTGTGTTTTGCAACTAAACATAATATTAGACATTGCATTGATAGGAATAAAACATACAATTTCCTACTTGCAAGAATTAGAGGAGCAACAATATCCACTCCCACCAAGTATTAACACTAGTACAATAATACCCAATAGCAGCGAAAAAATCACATAAATCAGAAATTAGAGACAAGCTAACACACCAAGATTTTTAACGTGAAAAACCTCCTCAATGAGAGAAGTAAAAACCACGAGTCACCAATACCAGGATATAGCTTCACTATGATGAAAAATAGGGTACAAGAGAGATCACAAATTACTGCACAAAACGTGCATACAACAAGCCAAACAACCCAAGCTTCAAAGCTTTCAAAACAAGAACAAGAAGATGAAAATACTACAAAAATAGAGCTACTGTGCGTGGCCAATATCTCCAGCTACAGACATCGATTCGAAGATTCGAACGGTGAAATCAAAGAACCAGATGTGTAGAACACACTGTCCAAATTTGAGCTCGATCCAACAGTTAACGAATCTGCAGTGACCAATTTACAGAGACAGATTTGTGTATGCGAAAATAACTTTCTCTCTTATTTTCTCTCTAGTGTTTGGTGTTCTCCTTTCAAAATGACCTCTCTCTTTCAACCCTAACTCACCTTAGCCACTTCAACTATTCATGGGCTTTGATACTAGCATTTGGGCTTTTTCTCCACAAAGGAAGGGAGCCCCAAAAACCCAACAAATCTCCTCCTCACAACTATGTGGAGGTAACCGCTAATCCGGCGATTAAGCAACAAACTTCAAACTTCCATCTTGGTAATGCCTTGGTCATCATATCAGAACCATTCTCATCAGTATGAACCTTTTCAAGTTTCAACAACTCAGCATCCAAAACATCACGTATCCAATGATACCTCACATCAATATGTGTTGGATCGAGAATGAAAAGTATAATTTTTACCAAGATGTATAGCACTTTGACTATCACAAAATAATACATACCTCTCTTGAGTAAACCCGAGTTCTTTCAAGAATTTCTTCATCCAAAGCATCTCCTTGCACGCTTCGGTGATGGCAATAAACTCGACCTCGATAGTAGACAAAGCAACACATTTTTGCAATCTAGATTGCCAAGACACAGCTCCACCCGCAAAGTTGATCAAGAAGCCTGAAATGGACCTTCTAGAGTCAATATCTCCTGTCATGTCTAAGTCAGTGTAACCAACTAGAATAGGTTTATCACTTCCATAACACAATTTCATGTTAGAAGTACCATGAAGATATCTCATTATCCATTTTACAGCATTCCAATGCTCTCTTCCTGGGTTTGAAACAAAACGGCTAACACAACCAACAGCATGAGCTATATCTAGTCTTGTGCACATTATAGCATACATTAAACTACCCACGGCTAATGCATATGGAACTTTTTCCATGTCTTTCTTCTCTTCATCACTTGATGGACTTTGCTTGCAGCTCAATTTGAAGAGTGTGGCAAGAGGAGTACTGACGGCCTTTGCTTTCTCCATTTGAAACCTGTGCAACATTGTCTCTATGTATTTCTCTTGTGACAACCAAAGTTTCTTCTCCTTTCCATCACGCTCAATTCTTATACCAAGAATCTCCTTTGCCGGCCCAAGGTCCTTCATTGCAAATGACATTGCAAGTTGCTTCTTCAACATATCAATATTAGAAGCATTCTGACCAACAATAAGCATGTCATCAACATATATCAAAAGGATAATAAAATCATTACTAGCAAACTGTTTAACAAATACACAATTATTAGAAGTAGTCTTCTTGTAGCCTTGTTCTACCATAACAGACTCGAACTTCTTGTACCATTGTCTTGGAGCTTGCTTCAAGCCATACAAGCTCTTCTTCAGTTTGCAAACATGATCCTCTTTGCCCTTTACCATGAAACTTTCAGGTTGTTTCTATGTAAATTTCATCCTTAAGATCACCATGAAGGAAAGCAGTTTTCACATCCATCTGCTCTATCTCTAAATCAAGACTTGCAGCCAAACTCAAAATAGTCCTAATAGAAGATCTTCTCACAACCGGTGAAAAGATTTTATTATAGTCAACTCCCTTTTTCTGCCTGTAGCCCTTGACCACCAATCTAGCCTTGTACCTTGGACACTGAGAATTTTCTTCATGCTTCAACCTATAAACCCACCTGTTCTGCAAAGCTTTCTTCCCTTTTGGCAACTTCACAAGTTCAAATGTTTGATTATCATGCAAGGATTTTATTTCATCTTGCATTGCATCAAACCATTTCTTTTTGTCGTCGCCTTCCATAGCTTCCGCATAGCATTCAGGTTCTCCCCCATCAGTCAAGGTCACATATCCATCAGTAAATGTCACATACTCATTAGAAGGATACCTCGTTGAAGGTCGTCACTCTCTAGTAGATGGAAACCTGGTGGATCTTCAGGTAGCTCAGGTTGATTATCAGCATCATCATCAATTGGAGCATCAATCAGATCTCCCATCTCCTGGTCATCAGGAACCAAAGACTCATTTTGCTGCATATGCTCCTGATCTTGATTCTCTGCTAGTTCTGACAAAGGAGGCGGCTGAACTGGATCTACATCAGTCAAGTCACTGCTCTCTTGTGATTGACTCTTCTCTGCCTTATCAATGTCTTCAACGGTCTGGTCGTCAACAAACTCTACATCACAGCTTCTTACAAGATTCTTTTCAACTGGATCATAAAGCCTATAACTAAACTCATCTTGACCATATCCAATAAAAATGCACTGCCTTGTCTTCATATCCAACTTGGACCTCTCATCCTTTGGAACATGAACAAATACTTTGCATCCAAAGACTCTCAAGTGACCATACGAGACATATTTTCCCGACCAAACATGAGCCGGAACATCATTATCTAAAGCAATTGTAGGACTCAGATTAATCACATGAGCCGCTGTAAGTGGCGCTTCACCCCAAAAGACTTTAGGTAGCTTAGCTTCAGTAAGCATACACCTAACTCTTTCAATCAGTGTTCTATTCATCCTTTCTGCCAAACCATTTAACTGAGGTGTTTTAGGTGGTGTCTTTTCATGCCTAATACCTTGCTGCTTGCAATACACATCAAATAGTCTACAATACTCACCACCATTATCAGTGCGAATACATTTAAGATTTTTACCTGGTTGTCTCTCAACCAAAGCTTGGAATTGTTTGAACTTTTTCAAAGCTTGGTTCTTTGTTTTCAAAGCATAAGTCCAAAGCTTTCTTGAATGATCATCAATAAAAGTAATAAAGTAAATAGTTCCGCTAAAAGACCGTACCTTCAAAGGACCACAAATATCGGAGTGCACCAATTCCAATAAGTCTGATTTTCTTGAAGGTTGATGCTTCTTGAATGATAATCTTCTTTGTTTGCTATCCATGCAATGAGAATATTTCTCCAACTCTGCATTCTTCAAACCTGAAAGAGCATCCTTTCGAGCCAAATAATTAAGTTCTTTTTCACTAATATGACCAAGTCGTCTGTGCCACAAGCTACAAACTTCTTTATTTTCAACCGCATTCACATTATCTTTTGCAATCATGGCATGCATCACATACAAACTTGAAGTACCTTTTTCTCGAGCCACCACTAAGTTGCCTTTAGTAAGCTTCCATTGTCCAAAG
>NC_029787.2:7784777-7801882 GCF_000816755.2 Arachis ipaensis
AAATAATTAAGTCCTTTTTCACTAATATGACAAAGTCGTCTGTGCCACAAGCTATAAACTTCTTTACTTTCAATCGCATTCACATTATCTTTTGCAATCATGGCATGCATCACATACAAACTTGAAGTACCTTTTTCTCGAGCCACCACTAAGTTGCCTTTAGTAAGCTTCCATTGTCCAAAGTCGAAAGTGATTACAGAGCCTTCATTATCAAGCCTTTTAACTGAAACCAAATTCAAGCGAACACCTGAAATGTGTCTAACATCTTTAAGTAGCAGCTTCATTCCCATATTGGTCTCAAGACAAACATCTCCTACACCAACAACCTTGGCCAAGCCATCATTACCCATCTTAAGCACTCCAAAATTACCTGGAGTATAAGAGGTGAAGAACTCCTTCTTCGGTGTAACATGTATTGAGGCGCCACTATCAATTACCCAACTGAACTCATCATCAGAAACAAGATTGATCTTGTACTCATAATCAGCAATATCAACAGTAAGAAGATCATCTGAAATAGATGATACACGATCATTACCACTATCATCCTTTTTTTCTTGCTTACCTTTGTTTTCCTTTTTCCAAATATAGCAATATTTTTTTAATGTGACCCATTTTGTGACAGTAGTGACACTCAACATTCTTGTATCTTCCCTTGGATTTGCTCCTGCTTTTACCTCTACCCTTTTGAACTCTATTATGATTTCTCCCCCTGGTTTCAGTGACTAACATTTCAGAGTGTGACAAAGAATTCTGTGTCTTCCTTCTCATCTCTTCATTTAAAATGCCACCTTTAACAAGTTGCATGCTCACTTTACCATTTGGAGCATAATTAGTAAGAGAGATACGAAATGTCTTCTAAGAATCTGGTAGAGTATTTAGCAACCACAATCCTTGAACCTCATCTTCAAATTTGATTCCCATGCTTGACAACTGATCCAGAACCCCTTGAAATTCATTCAAGTGAGCTAATACTTGTGACTCCTCCTTGTATCTCAAATTCATCAATATATTCAACAAGTACAATTTATTATTGCCATACTTGGAAGCATACAAGGATTCAATTTGATTCCACAAAGCCCTATCATGAGTCTAGTTAGCAATGTGATTGTAAACATTATCATCCACCCATTGCCTAATAAAACCACAACCTTGTTGGTGTTCAAAATCCCATTCTTCATCTGTTTTAGATTCTGGTTTTGGTGTAGAGAATATAGGTAAATGTAGATTTTTGACAAACAACAAATCTTTCATTTTGTCCTTTCATAGATGGTAATTAGTGCCATTCAAACTTATCATTCTAGTAGAATTATTTGCCTCCATCTTTCAAGCAAGTTATAACCAAATACCCAAAACTGAGCTCTGATGCCAATTGATAGGAATAAAACACACAATTTCCTACTTGCAAGAATTAGGGGAGTAACAATATCCACTCACAACAAGTATTAACACCAGCACAATAATATCCAATAGCAGCGAAAAAATCACATAAACCAGAAATTAGAGACAAGCTAGCACACCAAGATTTTTAACGTGGAAAACCTCCTCAATGAGAGAAGTAAAAACCACGAGTCACCAAGACCAGGATATAGCTTCACTATGATGAAAAATAGGGTACAAGAGAGTCACAAATTACTGCACAAAACGTGCATACAACAAGCCAAACAACCCAAGCTTCAAAGCTTTCAAAACAAGAACAAGAAGATGAAAATAACACAAAAATAGAGCTACTGTGCGTAGCTAATATCTCCAGCTACAGACATCGAATCAAAGATCCGAATAGTAAAATCAAAGAACCAGATGTGTAGAACACACTGTCCAAATTTGAGCTCGATCCAACGGTTAACGAATCTGCAGTGACTAATTTACAGAGACAGTTTTGTGTATGTGCGAAAATAACTTTCTCTCTTCTTTTCTCTCTAGTGTTTGGTGTTCTCCTTTCAAAATGGCCTCTCTCTTTCAACCCTAACTCACCTCAGCCACTTCAACTATTCATGGGTTTGGATACTAGCATTTGGACTTTTTCTTCACATAGGAAAGGAGTCTAAAAATCGAACATACACTAGTGTCATGTCTATTATTTTCAAATACTATATATAAATACAAATATTTTATATTTATATCTCAAGTATATATTTTTTAATCTCTATGTCTCAATACATACACTAACTAAACAAACTAAATGGAGCCTAATTGAAGACTTGTTGATAATTTCTTCCAAACAAGTCTTATATTTTTAAAAAATCCTTCTATTTTTTTATCAAGATATAATTTAATTACAGCCGAGTTATAATAGACGGATCAATACCCATAATAAAATAAGATATTCACCTGTATTGATCTCAGCGTTAAAAAAATCTTTATCCACACCTTGTGTTTTCAATAATTTATTGAGGTGAATAATTTAACCATTGAAAAAGAAACGAAATTAACCTCAGTCAAACGAATTATATTCAAAGGAGTTTAATCACGCAGAAAATTACCATCCACAAATCTAATATGTATTTTAAAATTACAAGTTTAGATAAAATAATATTGATTGATCCAAAGATGTTATTAAAAAATATTAGGAGTTCCGTTAAAAAAGGAAAAGATATATATATGTAAGTAAATCTGATCAAACTTTATCTTAAAATTCATCAGGCCTCAGTGATTTACATAAAAAGAAAATGACATATATGTTAAAAAAAAATCTCTTCTAGATAATCAAATAAATCCTTAATTTTACACCTTAGTTTCATATTATAAAATAAAAACTCCATCATCATTTTACTCTCTCTCTCTCTGATATTAATGCATTTATTCGCTCTATATAAATGCTTCCCTTGACCCGTTTCCATCCATCCAAAACATAACAAAACATCATGGAGTTTTTTCTACACTCTACTTTTCAATCTTCAACCAACATTTTTATTTTCTTCTGTGTCTTGGCTTTCACTGTCTTCTTCATCTTTCGACTTCGCCGAAAGCTGCCATACCCACCAGGCCCAAAAGGGCTACCCATCATAGGAAACATGTTGATGATGGACCAACTTACCCATCGGGGCCTGGATAAGCTCGCCAAACAATACGGTGGGCTTGTTCATCTCCAAATGGGCTCCCTCCATATAGTGGCAATATCAACACCACAGATGGCCCGTGAGGTTCTCCAGGCCCAAGATAGCGCTTTCTCAAACCGGCCCGCAAATGTTGCAATTTCTTACTTGACATACGACCGGGCCGACATGGCTTTCGCAAACTACGGCCCGTTTTGGCGGCAGATGCGTAAGATCTGTGTAATGAAGCTTTTTAGTCGCAAGCGGGCCGAGTCATGGGCCTCGGTTCGTGAAGAAGTTGAAGAAACGGTTCGAAGCATATCAGCGAACGTTGGTTCAGCCATGAATTTGGGTGAATTGATTTTTGCTCTAACGAGGAGGGTCACCTATAAGGCCGCGTTTGGTGCGAGTTTAAATAAGGGGGAAGAGGAATTCATGGGAATCTTACAAGAGTTTTCAAAGCTTTTTGGAGCTTTTAACATTGCAGATTTCATTCCGTGGTTGGGTTGGTTGCATGCACAAGATTTTCACAAGAGAATGGTCAATGCACGAAAAGCACTTGATGTGTTTATTGATGAGATCATTGATGATCATATCAAAAAGAGGAACATCAACATGGGGAATGATAATGATGCAGATAAGGATATGGTTGATGAGCTTATGGATTTTCTTAATGAAGGTAGTGTTGGTGATGATGCTGTGAAGCCAAACAATTCACCATCAATCCTTAAGCTTACTAGAGACAATATCAAAGCTCTTATCATGGTAATTAAATACATAATTAATATAATTATTATTATTTCCTTTTGATTTTATCATTTTAAGTTGACTTTCTCTTGAGCAATTAATTTGGCAGATATCACTACTTTTGTCTCCATCAGATATTGCTTTGATGAAATTATAGTATATTCCTTGCTGTTTCTCGTTTATTATTGATTCTTAAATAGCCAACACTTTTCAAAAAGTAAATAATTTCCATTTAGGCAGATATACTGTTGAGATTTTTGTTACAAATTCATTGAATTCTGATCGACCAAATAATTCAATAATGATGTATTATTAGTGTGAGAAATATAGTAATAATGTTTACTAAATTGTTTTTGCTTAAAATGGTTCAGTAATAATGATATAAATTACTTTCTTTGTCTACAAATTGTTATCACCTTGATAAAAGATTCTTTGCCTACTTTAATTTGACAAAAATACTATTTGTACACAAAAATCAGCCACTAATGTATTTGTATATAAATACATGTATGGTTTAATTTATTTTTAATTTATATTTGTATTTTAACATGTATTTTTATACTGATGGCTAACTTTAGTGGCTAATTTTAATGTACATGTAACATTACACTTAATTTAATAGAAATGAACACTCATATAAATCATATACAATTATTTTTTTATGTGAAGTTGAAAGTTAAAAATAGTTAAATATTAATTTAATTAAATATGTTAAATTATTTAACAGTTTTTAACTAACAACTTTACATTAAAACAAATTCATGTGAATTTTCATATTTAGTATATAATTATAAGCGATATATGATAGATACTAAGGACTTTTGAAATTTGATGTGAGGAGGTTAAAAACTAAATCCTTTATTTTGTACTATAACAAAATTAACCACCGAATAAAGAATGAATAACTAATTAAAACAATGAATATTTTGAAATTCCCATTTTTAATATTCAAAAAAATAATTTTACATTAAATCATGTAATCTTTTTGGATAAATATATTATCTCATTAGAAGTACTTTTTTTTTTCGTAAATTCATAAATTTTCAAAAAATGTATTGGTGCAAATTGACTGTAGTAGTGTTAAATATCTTTATTAATAGAATTTAACTAATATGCAGTTTAAGAGTATATGTTAAAGTTATTAGTTAAAATTAATTTATAAAAAATACATAAATTTTTTTTCTTTTAATATATTTATCATGCATTTAAGAAAATAAAAAATAAAAAATTTTTGTTAATAATAATCTTAATATGTTTTGTAAAAATAAATGTTAGTTAAATCTATTTTAATAAGATTAATAAATCTCCTAAGAATACTTTTTAAAAATGCTACAATTAAAGTTTTTAGATAGAAAATTTAAAGCATATATAAATTTTTTAGATTTCTATGCATTAAATTTATTAACAGAATTAAAAGTTTGTGCTTTGGTCATTAGGATGTCATGTTTGGAGGAACTGAGACAGTAGCATCAGTGATTGAATGGATTATGGCAGAGCTTTTGAGAAGCCCAATGGACCTTCACAAGGTCCAACAAGAGCTTGTTGATGTGGTGGGCTTGGACCGAAGGTTCAATGAATCGGATCTCGAAAAGTTGACTTTCCTCAAGTGCGTGGTCAAAGAAGCCTTGCGTCTCCACCCTCCAATTCCAATGGCTCTTCACGAGAGCGCAGAGGACAGCGTAATTGAGGGTTACGCAATCCCAAAGGGGACACGTGTCTGGATCAACGCGTGGTCTATAGGACGCGACAGCAGCGCGTGGGATGAGCCAGAGACATTCAATCCTTCAAGATTCTTGCGAGAAGCGGCACCCGATTTCAAAGGAAGCGATTTCGAGTTCATTCCATTTGGGTCGGGTCGAAGGTCATGCCCAGGGATGCAACTTGGGCTTTATACCGTGGAGTTAACTGTGGCTCATTTGCTTCATTGCTTCAATTGGGAGTTGCCCAATGGAATGAAGCCCGAGGATCTTGATATGAATGATACTTTTGGGCTCAC
This sequence comes from Arachis ipaensis, assembly GCF_000816755.2. Lineage (NCBI taxonomy): Eukaryota > Viridiplantae > Streptophyta > Magnoliopsida > Fabales > Fabaceae > Arachis > Arachis ipaensis. The sequence continues at coordinate 7,790,556 of NC_029787.2, forward strand.
AGCTCCAAGAGCAGTTCAACTTGTTGCGGTACCTACTTATCGTCTCAAGTGCCCCCTTTATTAAGTCCTAGAAATGTGTAGTGAAACTTGAGTATTAAGGGTAGGTATTTGTGTCAATAAAGTCATGTCCATTCCTTTTGTGTTTGCTTCTGTTAGCTTTGTTTGTGAACTTGTCATTGCAATAAATGTTGTGGTTAATTTGCTTGCTACTTAATGCTTGTATAAAGTTGGTGTTATGGTGTGGTGTTGGCAGACCTTGAACGCATTATTAAAATCTTTTCCTCATTATTAGCACTAATTCAAGTAAATTCGAAAAGAAAAAAAAAATTGGAAAATCAACTTTTTCACCTAGCGTTTTCTCTTCTGTTTCTCTTAATTTTTGTCGTCAACCATTTTATTAAATAAAAAAAATTGATTTGCTAATAAAATCGAATTTCGAATTGACCGTTATAGTAAGGTGAAATCAAAGCCAAATTGTTAATTATTGGATGAGTTAATAGGAAGTTAATTTTTTAACCCATTTTTTTACCCTAAATTTTAAGTACTAAATTTTTAAAATGAAACCATAATTCTAAGATTTGAACCAAGCCCTCTTAATTATAGTGTAAGGTGATTTTTATCTTGACTAATCACAAATTTATTATTTTGATAGTAAATAAAAGAACAAATTAATAGACACATTACGCTGGTATATATATGTATATATACCTATTTGATTTGCACCAGGTATCCATCAAGTCGGAAGTCCAATGACTAATTTCGCAGAGGCACACAAAGTGGGCGACCCTCTCAAGCAAGCAAACTCCATTCCCATCCTCCAGTGAGTATTGAATCCGAAAAGATGGTTAAGGGACACAAACCCTCATCATCTGTGCCAACTTGCTGGTAATATTGACTAATTAAAACCTTGTTTTTTATACTTATTTTTTTGGACTCGTTGTGGGCTTGTCTCGTTTTCTTTTGGGCCAGATTCAAAATCAAATTGATACTTCAAGTTCTTTTTCTTAAGCTCAATCCAAAACGCAGTGTCGTCTTATTCATTGTTGCATTTCTTGTTTTGCTTAATACCGAAAGAGAAAAAAAAGGTTGCATTTTGTGGTTATTCATTGTGGTTAAATATATAAATAGCTCGGAAAATGTGAAAATTAAGAAGCAAGTTCCTCCGCGAATCGATGGAGAGTAACAGAGATGAAGCAGCAGCAACAATGGGAGGAGGAGAAGGAGAAGGTCAAGCTCGAATCCCTGCTCCTAACGACAAAGCTAATCCGAATCCAAATCCAAATCCAAACACAAACCCTAATTCTCCTAATAACACCACTCGAGGATCCAAAGCAAGATCGTGTAAAGGATGTGCTTACTACTCTTCGGTTCACAAATCCAAATCAAAGAACCCTACTTGTGTTGGCTTCTCCAGTACGCTCCAACAAGGTTTCTTCCTTTATCCCGTTCCCCGCTTCTTTCTTTTACTAAAGAAAATAGTTTCTGGCATTTATTTATCTATTATTATTGTTTTGATTTCCTGAGAGCTGGTAGGCCGGGGCAAAAGAAAAGAAAAGAAAAAGGAGATTAGAAAATGCATTGGTTGAAAATGTGAAAATTTGTAGCTAAGAAAATGGCAATCTTTGTCGTTTAACATGTTATGTTTGCTACCTGAGCTTAGGAAAGCATGAAAAGCATAGTATCTAATCTTGATGTTCAATTGTATTTTGAAGGCCAAGATTCATTCCCTTTTAATCTGGGGAAGTTGGTATTTGGAGTTGGCTAGCTATGAATTTGTGTATTTGATGATCATTTTACTGGAAAATTGGATTGTTGAACATGTACGTATTCATTGTGGTGTTATAGAATTCAATTGATAGACAAATAACTTGGATTTTTTAATTTATATTACATGTCTTGAACGTAACGGATGCTGAATTGTCTAATGTTCATCAGTGTTGAGTTTGGTTATATACTATTGTTTTATTCTGCAAAGGCAGATTGAAGCATATTCTATGGCCTTGTTTGAGATGTTTATATCACTTGGTTGTTGCTTGCTCAATTTTGCAGCAGCTAGTTGATATCTCGTCATTCATAATATTTTAATTTTAGTAATATTATAAGCTTTCAAGATTTTGATTTTGATGTTCATATGCATTTAAGCAGTACCTCCATATGTTGTTGGAGAGACTGAGTTGGAAGCTTCAAAAGAGGGCCGCAGCCTTGCAAATTTCAAGTATGCTTGCCTTGGATACTCAGTCTACTTAGACAACAAGGATTCTTCTGCTGACTCACAGGACAAAACAGCGAAGTTGCCCTTTTGCACTGGGCTTGAGGTTTGATATCTAAACCTTCTTTATTATTCATGTATAGGTTTATCTCTTTTCAACATATTTAACATGATATTATTGCATGTATCATGGAGCTAGCATCAATTTATTACAGGGGATGAAAATCATTTGAGAGTTCATTGAAGAAGAAAAATAAATAAAATAAATAAGGAGAATGAGGGTGGGGAGGGTGGTGGTGTCAAAGTAAGCATTTCAATTATGTCCAAGGAGATATGGTATTAGTTCTGATGCCACTGGTGCTTGTTTCAGGTGGTGTTGGAGGAGAGGTCTTCAACTTCGCCTGCTGGCCAAGTTCCTGTAAATGCTCATAAAACTGAAGGTATTGAGTTTCTCTTTCTTTTATTTATCTACATGTTTACAGTTCATGGGTTATTTCCTTCCTTTTCATTTGTTCCTCTTTAACATATAAACTGAATATCAATATATTTAAAAGTATCATCATATTGGACAATTCTCTTGGTTCGTGGTGTTTCTCTTTGTAACAGTGATAACTTCTCCTACAATTGTTATATATGTAAAGCTGGAAAATGTTCATGCTATGTCATAGAAGCACTAGAGCATTTTATCTGTTGTGTTCTCTAGCATTTTCAAGTTGCTGCTTTTTGACATTATAAATTATCTTTGAAAGAAAGTAAAATATGACCACTTTTTCTGTCAATCGTAATTAGTTTTCCATTCTTGAATAATTTTATCAATTGAAGATATTCTTTGTTAATAAGTAATTATGCACCAAAGATTTTCGATAGCGCTTGTGTTTGAGCAATTTCCTCTGCCCTATTCTACCAGTAGTCTTCTCTACACTTGTAATGAGGCAAGTGATATTATCCTAATTACTGAAGCATCACTTGAAATGCATGACACAGTTATACTTCCAGCTGTTTTTTAGTATGATCCTTTCTTCTGCACAATAAATCTATGATTTGCAATGGATAAATGTGGTTCTTTATTTTTGAGAACTCACCTCTAGGTAGTCCTGGACAGAGATTATCGCATCGATTAGACTATACGTGTATAGAGTGTAGAGCAGTTGAAATTAAAAAAAAACGTGTCATCAATTTTTATGCTCTTTTTTATTTTGTTGATGATGTATTTTGAGTCTGTTACTTTTTTTTTCCCTTTGTTTTTTATTTGTTTTTCCGTTTGTTTTGTCCCTTTTTATTTATTGCTTTGCTAATCAATGTTGTTTATCCAGGTGCCCATCGACCTCATCCTCAATCACAATCACAACCACAACCACAACCACAACCCCGAAGATATAATAAACCTCCAAATACCACAGCAGAAGAATTCCTTAACAGGCAAGCATTAGTTTTCGGCATAAACTAGCTGTTCTAGCACTTTATATTTGTCTTCTAGATACAGAAATGGTATAGATGATTAGATGTTCTCTGAGTATGCTAAATCTAACCCCCTGAAGGTTCCAAATACGCAGGTTTCGAAGAAATGCAATCCTAGTGGCAGCCGGTGTTGTAAAAAACATGAACAAAGTGGGTAACTACGTAAAGGAGACCTTAGATGACATCTTATATAGGCGACCCAAGTGAAGTTTGTTACATTTCTGCATATTTGGCCATTTTTCTTATCAATGGGGCCAATTTTATTATTTGGATTCTGACGGTGTATGTATCACTTATTGTAATAAAACAAATTTAGAAATTATTAAGAATAAGTAAGGTATCACTAATTTATAATGATTCCTCTTTCTTTTGTTCTTTGCGGTCCATTAAACATGAAAGGATTTTATGATGGCTTCGTTGTACCCATGTTCTATTATGGATTTTGCAGAAGGTATCGGAGTGGGTTGGCTTCTATAGTTTGTCCGCTAATTAATACCTTTGTTTTATCTGCATTTGTTGTCTATTCTAATACGATAGCACCGTAGAATTTTTCTCTGTTTGATTTGAAAATAAAGCTGGACCTTATGACCTTTAAAGTTCATTTTTTTTTCTCTGTTACTAATTGAACATTAATTTGATGCTTGGATGTTAATGAAGCAATGCTTCGCCGTCAACTAAATTTCCATTTTTGTGATTTGTTAAGGTCAAAGATGAAAGGCCTTTGGTACTCGCTCATTTCCTAAACAATTAATGTGATACAAGAAATCATTTAATGGAGATTGACTGATCACTGATAAGTATGTTTATGTGCTCTGTCCTGCACCACTACATTTTTTTCCCTAAGAGATGAATACTCTTAATTATTAAAAAAATGTTACAATTTAGTCCCTTATATTCTTAATTTTTAGAGATACTGAAAGAACTGAATTTTGTGTCTTAAGATTGAAATTTTAGTTCTAATTTTGTCACTAAACACACTAAATTTTATGTTTTGGTGTTCAATAAAATTACTCAAAATCTTGATTAGTTGGATAGTTTTGTTTAATATTTTTGATGCACTGACAGTATAAAATATTTTATATAATTATGCAATTACATCGATTCTTTTGGATGACCATTCACGTAGTGATTGTGAAAAGTAGTTATTTTTTTTATGTGGTGTTACGTAATTTAATGCACATGTTAAATTACTTTACACTGATAATATATCAAAATTAAATTCTAATTTTGACATACCAATACATTTAAATTTTTGACAATAGAAAATGAAAATTATTTTAGAATTTTGCTAACTTATGTTCCAAAAATATATTTTAGAAGTATCATAAAAAATATTTGATTATAATTTTTGAAAATTGATTTTTTTTTTTACACTTTCAATATATTAAATGTATTAAAAATGTAAAAATTTTTATTATTATCTTCTTGACATATGACTTTAAGGCACAAATCTAGACTAAATCCCCATAGTGGTCCCCCAGATTCAGCCCGTGCATCAATTTAGCCCCTGAGATTCCAATTGCACTGTTTATGTCCCCCAGATTGCGATTCGGGCACCATAGTCCTTCGAAAATTTTCCGGCGTGACTCAGCGACGGCGTTGCTTATGTGGCACAGCCACTGCCACGTTGGACATTCAGAACGACGTCGTTTCATTGGGCAAAAAGATTGAAAGCCCACACGTCGCCGTTTTGATCACAGTGAGAATAGTAGTAACTTGGGCAAATGGTTTGGCATTCGTTACGTCTTCTCCTCCATATTTTCACACCTCTCTCAACGCTTGGTCTCCTCCTCCATAATCATTGGGCAAGGGCACTGCTGCCTGGTTTCTTAACGTTGCTGGACTGAACTTGGGGGAAGGTCCGTGGTTCGCCATTGAAGCAACGACTGAAGAACCGTTTAAGCTAGCTTCAAGGTACAAATCTTATTTTATTTTTTTAATTTTGTTGGATCATGTTTCATTCCTGAAATGGCCGATTGTTAAAGTTACTTGAACATGATGCATGTAGTTTGTGTTAGAATCCACTGCTTGTTAGGGTTTTAGTTTTTTCCTTCTTCAAACCACTAATGCATGCTCTGTTTCTTGTGAAAAGAACAAGGGTTAATCTCTGGTGGTGTGTAATATCTAAGTTATTTGTTGTTTTTGTGTTGCATGCGTGATAAATTTTAAGCATTTTCCTTGTTATGTTGCAGATGAACGCCGAATTGTTAGACATAATGTTTCATCATGGGAGAAATTTTGAGAGGGGTAAGGATGGGAGATGGACATACACACCTGACAATAAGCATTGTTTAGGTGATCTGGATGTGGACAGGTTGGATGTATTCTACCTGAGAAATTACTTCAAAGAGCTAGGCTATGAGACCATGAAGGAGGTTTGGTGGCAGGTCCCTGGGATGAGTCTGGAAGTAGGTTTAAGGCGTTTAGACTCTGATAATGAGTTGAGAGAGCTGTGTTCTCATGGTGGAAAGAACAATGGGGTAGTGGATGTCTGCATTGAACATGGCATTTCAGAACCTGAAATAGTACAAGGAGAAGATGTTGTTGTGCATGTTGATGACCAGGTGAGGGATCTTGGAGAGCAAGCCAAGTCAAATTCTAGGATGGTGAAAGACCCCCCTGTCAAACCTACCACCGAGAAGGACCCTCCTATGAGTTTAAGCATGGTAACATACAGGCCCCAAGCTAAAGAGGCGTTACTGAAGAAGAGCAATGTGAATTCTAACATGGAGTCCCAACCTAAGCCTAAGTCAAAGTCTAAGCCTAAGACAGTTCCCAAACCCAAACCCATGCCCAGACAGAACAATGTAACTAGGACTAGGAGATACTGTCTAAGGTCTTTAGGGAAAGGTATTTCAAAAGCAAAGGGAAATGCTGGTGATCATGTTCTTTTATCCTCTGACTCAGACTCTCATGACAGCTATGAGAGTGCTGAGGACGAGGCCTATAAGCCACAAGAGCCGGATGATAGCTCGGATGAATCAGGCATTGGATATACAGTTCCTTCACAGAAGAAGAAAGTCAAGAAACCCAATGCAAGGAAGAAGGTCCAGGCAGATAGTGGAAAGGAAAAAGGGAAGGCCAAGGTCTGTGTTGATGATGATGGATTTGTGGAAGACGTTTCTGATGAAGATGTGGACATCGGATTTGTGGGGGGAGGTCTAAAGGGGGATAATCATGACGCTTTTGATCCGGGGTCAGAATCGGATGGTGGCAATTTGTGGCACTCTTTGGAGATGAAAACACCACCTAATTCAGAGGATGAGCTGATTGGAGAAGAAAGTTTGGAGGAGGTATTTTCGGTGTTTAGACAGGGTGGTAGGTTCGGGAACTACATTTAGAAGTCAGGATGAAATTCAATACTAAGTGGGAGTTCAAGGAGGCAGTGAGGGAGTTCACTATACAAGAAGGGAGACGGATGAGGTTTAGGAAGAACGACGGAAAAAGGGTAAGGGCAATATGTAAGGTGAAGGATTGCAAGTGGGTTGTGTACGCATCAAGGGACCACGAAGACAGTTGCTGGCAAGTTAAGACTTTCTTCAATGACCACACTTGTCCACGAGAGGATAAGAACAGGACAGCAAATAGAAATTGGGTTGCAGGTAAGTTGGTAAAAAAACTAAGGAAATATCCCAATTTCAGGAACTGTGAGGCAACAACATATTTCAAGACGAAATATGACTTGTCGCTCAATAGGAACTCTATATCACGGGCACTGTGTGATGCTATAAATATAGTCTATAGGGATGCGAAGGAGCAATATGCCATGCTTAGGGACTATGGTGAAACACTATTGAAAACCAACCCGGGATCAACTGTTCAGATTTGCACAAAGCCACAGCCTAGTAGTGAGGTCATATTTGAGAGGATGTATGTCTGCTTGAGTGGCTGCAAGTCAGGTTTCAAGGCTGGTTGTCGTCCGTTAATTGGACTTGATGGAGCTTTTCTAAAAACTGTTTTCGGGGGGCAAATTCTATCTGCTGTTGGACAAGATGCTAATCATCATGTCTACGTTATTGCTTGGGCAGTTGTGGAAGTAGAGAACTTTGAGAATTGGAAGTGGTTTCTAGAGTTGCTACATGAGAATCTTGGAGACTACAAGACCCATGGGTGGAACTTCATCTCTGATATGCAAAAGGTAATTTCCTACTGTAACCTTAATCCTTAATCTCACATAAGTTTTAATTTGTAAAACTGTGTTAGCATGATTTAGTGCATAAAGTGCAGTATACTGCCATATTGTGATGATACCTCTGTTGTTGTGCATATTGTGATGATACCTCTGTGGTATACTATTGTTTGATATAATTGTTTGGTATAATTGTTTAGTGCATAAAGTGCAGTTTACTATACCTTTGTGGTGTGCTGTTAGGGTCTACTGCCATACTGTGATTACTGCTCTGATATAAATCTTTCATTACATACTATACCTATATGGTGTGCTGTTAGGGACTATTATGGTGATCGATTTTTAAAGTTAGGGACTATTATGGTGATCGACTTTCAAAGTTAGGGACTATTATGGTAACATATTGTTTGCTATCTTCAGGGATTACTGCCTGCCATGAAAGCCGTGATGCCTAATGTGGGCCACCGATTCTGTGTCTGGCACTTGTGGCGAAATTTCAACAAGCAGTGGAAGGACCTGGAGCTTAGGAGACTGTTATGGGAGTGTGCTAGAGCTACAACATTCCAAGAGTTTAAGGTACATAAAGCTACTTTTTCTGCAACTGCAATTAGCTTACATGGACTTTTTTCCCAACTATTAACTGTTGAAATTCAGGAATACATGGATAGGATAAAGAGGCTGAATGAGAACGCATGGAAGTATCTTGACAAGTGGCCAAGGGAGGCATGGACGAGGTCACAGTTCAGGCACAACCCGAAATTAGACTCGATTTGCAACAACGCTTGTGAGGTTTTCAATTCAAAGATCAAAGAAGCAAGGGGCAAGCCTATACTTACTCTTCTAGAAGAGGTGAGGATGTTTGTCATGAGGACTATGGCTAAGAACAAGGTTAAGTTGGACAATCACCTGGGGTTGTTACCACCCGTAATCAAAAGTAGATTAGAAAAGGTGAGGAAAGAGTCCAGACATTGGCATGCTATATGGTCTGGAGATACTGGATATGAGAAGTTTGAGGTCCATGGGCGCCCTACAAACCATGTGGTGGACTTGGGGAAAAGATAATGTACCTGCCGGTTCTGGATGTTAACAGGTTATTTTCTCCCATCCACTTACCTTTACTCATTGAATTTTACACTAGTGTTATAAATTTTGTTTTAACCTAAGCTGGATGTAAACTGGACTTGTAGGGATTCCATGCGTTCATGCTTGTGCAGCACTGGCCAGAGTCAACAAGCACCCCGAGGATTTCTGCCATAAGTTGATAACCATGGAGTCTTACAAGGAAACATACAAGTACCACATCAATCCTATACCTGGCCAAGCCTTCTGGGAACAAAGTCAGTTTAACAAGCCATTGGCACCACCAATCAAGAGGAAGCCAGGGAATCTTCAAACAAAGAGGAGGAAGGACTCCGATGAAGACACAAGTTCTAGCAAGAAATCTAAGCCAGTAACAGCCTTGAAAAGTCAGCTTCGGCCTTTCACCTGCAAGTACTGCTTGCAAAAAGGTCACACCAAGAGAGGATGTGAAAAGAAAAGAGCAGCTGATGCTGCTCAAGCTGCAGCTGATGCTGCGGCTGCTGCAAAGGCAGCAGAGGCTGTTAAAGACCCTAAAAATGCTAGTGCACAAGCAACTGCAACTGCCTAGGCCACCACAACTAACACTGCAACTGCCACTGCATCTGCCAGTGCCACTGCAACTGCAACTACTACTACTACAGCTACGGCTACTGCTAATGTTACAATCAATTCTGCTCCTATTGGTCAAGCTTCAGAAATTGATATCTCACAGCCAATTTGTTCTGAACCAGAAGACTCTCAAAAGGTACAATATTAATTCTATAATAAGCCTTTCTAATTTGTATAGTTTACTGGGTGACAATGTTTGGTATTTATTTCTGGTTTGAAATTTGTATAGTTCACTGAAGTAACCGGGGAACCAGCCACAAGACCTGCCAAACTGCCTGCTAGAAGAAGGTCACCACCAACAACCCCTTCTACAACACTGGACCCAATGAAGGGTGCGAGTTCTACCACTGCTTTACGATTCACAAATTTTCTGAAGTTCGTGCCGACTCCTGGATTTAAGCACCCCCGGAAGAAGTGAACTTTCGTATTAGGACATTAGGACATTTTGCTTGTCAAGTGTTTGTTTTTTGTTAAAAGATACAGTGACTGCGCTCACTCTAAACAATGGTTCATTTTGTTGATTACTAATCAAGTATGTCATGCTACTTGTTCAATTACTTATGGTTGTAATGTGTTAAAACTATGAATGGTTTGCCATATTTTGGTATAGATCAATTAATACTGTCCATGGTTTGGATCAATCTTTCTGTTACTTATTTACAAGTACTTTTACTTCATCCAACAGGATATTATATTATATCAAACTAAGATCATTTACACAAACCTTGTTATGTTACCACATAACACTTTCATTCATTAATTTGGGAACTACATTACATTGATATGTTCTCAACCCTTTAATAGCACCAATCCTACAAAAACAACAACTACTAAGAACCCAAATCCAAGAACATGAGTTATGAATTTCAGATTCCTAATGTCTGCCTCCATCTTGCCCATCCGCCATGCAAAGTTCATCTTCCTGTCACCATCATTATCTCCTGCAACAGCTCTTTCAGACACCTCCTCTTGCACAGAATCAGCCCAGACGAATAACCCACACTATATTTTTCCACTTGTCTGCAACCAACCAAAATAATCAACCAAAAAAAAAAATTTTCAATCAGCTACAAATTATTTAACTTTACTCACATTATAGTTGGGGCAACCAAAGAAGGGCTTGTTAGGATGCGACTCCGTCCCAGACCACCTTAGCACCAGCCGACAACCACAGCCGCACCAGTCCGGAACCCGTCCCTGCCTGCTTCGCGTCGTGCTTCTTCTCCATTTCTCCGTCGACGATGACCGGTTGGAACTTCCTGCAACATGGCTCCCACTTCCTCTCATGGGGGACAGCTACTGGTGTACAGAAGAGATGCAGAAGAAAACGTTGCTGGAGAGAACCATAATGAGGGAAGGCCAACGAAATTTTAGGGTTTAAATATGAAGACAGGGACTACATTGAAAAATTTTACCAAACAATCCACGTCATCTGTACACTACGGCGTCCAACGTGGCAGTGGCTGTGCCACATAAGCAACGCCGTCGCTGAGTCACGCCGGAAAATCTTCAAAGTACCATTATGGTGCCCGAATCGCAATCTGAGGGACATAAACAATACAATTAGAATCTTAGGGACTAAATTGATGCACGGCCTGAATCTGGAGGACCACTACGAGGATTTAGTTCACAAATTTACTAAGACCTTTACTCTAACAGTCTGAATTCACATTGAAATCAACTAACAAAAAGACATAAATTTTAGAACTTGGAAAGTGGACCCACAAATACCGCACTTTTCTTTTCTTTTCTTTTCTTGAAGAGAACCACTCGCATTTGTGCACTCCGAGGAGATTTAGCAACAGCATGTGATCTCACTCTCTCTCTCTCTCTCTCTCTCTC
>NC_029787.2:7802046-7803196 GCF_000816755.2 Arachis ipaensis
ATTGTCGGCGATCTCAGCTATAAAATACCATAATTGACCTTCGCCATTTCTCTGCACACTCTTAACATTACAACATTCTGCGCTCAAAAGATGAAGGGAGTGTTTGTAGTTGCGCTCATTGCATTTGCATTCTTGATGGCTGCGAAGTTAGCGAGTGGAAGTCACGACTACCAAGACGCGTTGACGAAGGCAGTACTGTTCTTTGAAGGGCAGAGGTCAGGGTTCTTGCCGCAGGACCAGAGGATGAGCTGGCGTAGCAACTCCGGACTCAGCGACGGATGGACCTACAACGCCGATCTCGTCGGCGGTTACTACGACGCCGGCGACAACATCAAGTTTGGGTTTCCGATGGCATTCACCACCACTATGCTCGCTTGGAGCGTCCTTGAGTTCGGTGCCATCATGCCTCCCAATGAACTCAGAAACGCAATGCTTGCAATCCGTTGGGCTACTGATTACTTGCTCAAGACCGTTTCTCAGCCTAATCGAATTTTTGTTCAGGTTTCATTTCTCTACCTAATTCAAGTTGCTCTTTTGTTTTAACTATAATCGAATTTAAGCGACACTAGATTAAGAAGTAAAACGATGAATTGTAATCATGATAATTTATTAACGATGTAGAAAAATAGGTGTAAGGAAAATCATAATTCGCATAAGATCTCTAATGCTTGAATAAAGTTGCCTCAAGTAAGAGAATATATGTCATTTGGATTAGAAAACGAGTATATAATTACGGTAATGCGTAGTTGATTTGGTTTTTCTTTATTTGTAAAGAAAATATGATGAAGATAGTATAAACTTATTGCGTGAACCAAAATTAAATTCTATTTATATTTATTAATTTACAGAAATGGAATGTCAATTTTATTAATTTTCTTTTGCTTAGAAAAATTGAAAAAGGAAACAAATTTGTTGTTAAATGGCCCACTCTAATAATGTTGATTAAAGTTTCATCATTGCACGTGAAAGTGTGGAATACTCAGTGTTTTCTTTTTTTAATTGGATGAGATACATTTACTTTTTATTAATGCTCCGACTAGCGGGAGATCAAATTCTTTAAAAAAATTGATAAAATAAATAAATAAATAAAAATATTTAGTAACAAAAAAATTATTAAAAATAGTTAAAATTTGTCTTATTTAATATTCGT
>NC_029787.2:7803221-7811279 GCF_000816755.2 Arachis ipaensis
GCGGTGAACATGCCTAATCAACTTCGGAGAGAACTTAAGGGTCTGCTGGAAGTGGGTTGTTGGGTTAAATGGTTGAGTTGGTGAAGTTAATTTAACGTCATATAAAGAAGGGTTTTTTTTATATAAAAATTTTTAATCATTCCGTTTTTATTTTATTAAAAAAATTACAATCCTTCTATTTTCTTCTTAGATTTAAATAAAATAAATCATAAGTTATGGAACATGGTCTCCTTTTGTCTGCTATTGATCCTTTGGACCCACACCACAGGGCCAGCAGCCCAGCACCATGCACCTTTTCAATCATTCATGATTCATCACTCAACCCTCATAGGGCACAGCCTGGATAATCCAAATCTAAACCCACCCCTATTAGTTTCAATTTAATTTCTATTGAATAAAAAAATTATACATACATACATACATACATGATACATACATGCATGTGTACAATAATAGTGTCATATTCTACTATTTGTAGTGTGTTACCTACACTAGTGTCAAGGTTTAATGAGTGATGACTAACAAACTTGAATTGATCAGACACTTTTTTTTTTTTTGAGAAAAGTCTTGCTTAATCCCCATCCTTTAATGTCCACAAATGGGCCACTTTTGCTTTTGTCAAATGCGGTCATAGTTAGTTATAGTTTCTCAACTATGCATGAACGTGGACCACAATTGGGTCTTGAAATTCATAGGCTTAGAAATTTACAAGTTGAGAATTCTTTCCTTTTCAATTCTTAATGACTTAATGTGGAAGCAAGCATACGTCGTTTACACACAAGGGAATAAGCATAAAGATGCCCCACGTTCCCTTGTGCTTTATACCATTCACTTCTCATTTGTTGCTAACTTTGCATGTGTTAGTTTTTGCTATGTCCCCTTTACAAATTTCTCTTGAAAATGATCTTAATACGATTAAACAAAAAGTTGTAATTAAAATATTGCGAGCATTAACAAGAATTCAATGTTTTCTTATAATTATTATGTCTTATGAGGACCTTTAAAATAATTGCATAGGTGGGGGATCCACGCTCAGACCATGATTGTTGGGAGAGGCCTGAGGACATGGACACAGCCAGGACGGTGTACGCTGTTGATGCCCCAAACGCGGCTTCTGATGTTGCCGGTGAAACCGCGGCCGCGCTTGCAGCCTCATCCTTGGTATTCTGGTCAACTGACCCGGGTTATGCAGAAACATTGTTACGGAATGCTATTAGTGCCTTCCAATTTGCAGATAACTACAGGGGTGCTTACAGTGACAATGCCAATGTTAAGTATAGTGCTTGCCCATATTATTGTGATTTTGATGGATATCAGGTAACTAATTTGATTATTGGATAAGTTGCTTTTGCCTTTTGGATATACTAGAGACTAATAGCATTGGTAGGATAGCGATTTAAACTTTTCAATGAAAGAGACAAGGAAAATGATGCATCCAAATGATAAATTTAATAGATTAATTAGCATAAATACAAGTGTAGCCATCATAGCTAAATCCAATTAGCATTCTAATTTCTTTATATTTATGCTCATCATTGACAAAGTTCAAAAGAAATTTGTGTGCAGATATAATGTACACCATTGGTATAACATGTAAAACTATTTTACTCTGCTGATATATAGTAATTGAATTTGAATAGAATATGCATTAACGGAATTTGTGACTTGTGACATGATAGGACGAGTTATTGTGGGGTGCGGCATGGCTAAGAAGGGCCACGAAGGATGATAATTTCCTCAACTACCTTCAAACCAATGGCAAAACGCTTGGTGCTGACGACAACATCAATGAATTTGGTTGGGACAACAAGCATGCTGGCCTCAATGTTCTTGTCTCCAAGGTCAGCCTCTCATTACTCCTCTGCTCCACTAAACCACACACATTAAAATCACAAAAGTTTAATGTGACACCAAAAATGTACACAAATCATACCAACAGAAATTAAAATCAACGTGCATCTTGTTGATAATCAAATTGATCAATCCCTCTCCTTTTCTCTCCCAGGAAGTCCTTGAAGGAAATCTATACTCACTTGAATCCTTCAAGGCGTCAGCCGATAGCTTCATGTGCACGCTCATACCCGAATCTCCTAGCTCACACATAGAGTACACTCCTGGTGGACTTTTGTTTAGGCCCGGAGGGAGTAACTTGCAACATGCTACTTCAATTTCATTCCTTGAGTTGGTTTATGCTAATTACTTGGATCACACGTCACAGTCCCTCAATTGTGGGAATGTTGTGGTTAGCGCTCAAACACTTCGGCAACATGCTAAGAGGCAAGTTGATTACATTCTGGGTGATAATCCAATGGGGTTATCGTACATGGTTGGATATAGCAACTACTATCCGCAGCGCATTCATCACCGTGGCTCCTCTTTACCTTCCATCAAGGATCATCCTCAGTTTATTGCATGCAAGGAAGGTTCAACGTACTACAACTCCACTGATCCAAACCCAAATGTGCTTGTGGGAGCCATCGTTGGAGGACCTGGGGAAGATGATGTGTATGTGGATAATAGGGATGATTTTAGAAAATCCGAGCCAACCACATACATCAATGCACCATTTATTGGTGTTCTAGCATATTTTGCTGCTAATCCTAACTTCAGTTAATTCATGTGTCAACAAATACAAGTTATTTTTTGTAAATTAAAGAAAGATATAGGGCTAAGATTAAGATGTCTCTCATCTTGAGGGAATTCAAGATAGAAGAGGCTTTGCCCGTGTTTTAGAAATGTAACTGAATTGAGTTGAAGTCACAAAAGCTCCTTGTGACTTTTATTTTGTTTTCATTTATAAGGGGGGAATCAAACTTCTAATTACTTATAAACAAAACCGCAGGAACAAACATGTTCTTATTATTTCTCAGTTTAGAATTAGATTTTAACTTTTTTTCAAAAAGGTGTAAACTCTTGAATATCTGTTTGTTTGTTGAGAATAGAAGACTGATCATAAAACCTGCTATATACATGTAGTTCTAAAAAATTGAATTCAGGATATGAAGTTTAAGTAACCCAAGTAACTATCACCAGTGCTAGGCTTTATGAGTTTTTATAAATTCTAAATCTTAAACTTCACATTTTTATTCTCTAATTCAGCTAAATAAAATTTTTTGGATAAAGTATGATTTTTGTCTCTAATATTTGTGACTTTTTTCAAAAATACCTATTTAATTTTGTTCAATATTTGTAACGTTTTCGATTTATTCAATTTTGTCCTTTCAATTTGTGCCAAAACTATCTCCCAAAGTTTTTAATTTTGTCCCTAAAATTTTACATGAACTAATGTACAAGAGTAATTTTGACACAAATCAAAAGATGTTGAGCGTATTTTTTAAAAAATCGCAAACATTAAGGACAAAAAAAACATACTTTACCCCCTTTTTTTTTTGTTCGAACTATATATTCTCTTTTGTGTTTTGGTATTGGAACTACATTTTTCAAAACATAGGGGTTAGTTTTTGGGCTTGACAATGATAGAATCCAGATAGAAACTTCATGGGCCAACGAGATGTAAGGACAAACCAAGGTATTGGGCTTCCTTTGGTGGATTAGATCCATCTCTTGTTCAGTCTAAGCCGGGATGAACCAAGTTTTCTTTTTGAAGTTAATCTTGTCCTGACCAAAAAAAAAAAAAAGTTAATCTTGTATTTTGTTAACCAGAATCTTCTAATGTTTCATAACTATTGATATTGCTGCATTTTAACCAAGGTCATTGAATAATGAATATAATTGCAGTTTGGCATGTGTGGCAGGGGAGGGAGGTCTAAATCCGCAAGTAACTAACTCACATAGCAATATAGCATGGTTTTGAGACCTTAATCTCACAAGATCCTATAACTAAACCAGGACCATAGACCACTAAGAAGAAGACAAATCAAGATAATCATAAGGTAAATTATAACCGCATATACTTGTATTCCCCTAGAAACCACTCTTACTATTTTGTACCCTTTTGGATGAATGCTATACATAACATATGTCGCTACTAGTAACGCAAAGGGAGAAAAAAATATCTCCATTTTCTTAATTTTTCATTTATTTAATTTTTTTGGGGAGGTTTGAAAGGAACCATCCATTCCAAAGAACGTACCTCAGAATGCCAAGTAAGCAGGAATTATCATCCACGTGTCAAATGAGGATAGGTTGGTTGACATGAGCCTCAAATGAGATATCACTTTGTAACTATATAAACTGTGTGAAGAGCATGCATGTGTGGTAAAGAGGCACACTAAAAGAGGTTGCTGTAGGGGATAAGATTCTTGTGTTGTTGCTGCTGGTTTAGGCATATTCATTATTTTTCTTGCATTGAAACAATGGCCTCAGCATCAGCATCAGCAACTCTTCTCAAGTCATCCCCAGTTCTTGACAAGTCTGAGTGGGTTAAAGGCCAAACACTTCGCCAAACTGCAGTGTCTCT
Organism: Arachis ipaensis; assembly: GCF_000816755.2. Taxonomy (NCBI): domain Eukaryota; kingdom Viridiplantae; phylum Streptophyta; class Magnoliopsida; order Fabales; family Fabaceae; genus Arachis; species Arachis ipaensis. The sequence goes on from NC_029787.2 coordinate 7,807,642, forward strand.
TGCAAGAACTAACTCTGCCACCCCTTCACCACTCACCATCAGAGCTGGTTCCTATGCCGACGAGCTCGTAAAGACCGCCGTATGTATCAATCATTAACCAAGGATAGACTCACATGTAGATAACAATTTAAAAGTTTACAACTAACAATTTCACGTGAAGACAACTGCACGAGTTTACAACTAACATATCATTAGTAGTGTTTATTTGTTTTGATGTTGAGTTAGTTCAAATTGTTGATGTGAATGCAGAAAACTATTGCCTCACCGGGGCGTGGTATTCTGGCCATGGATGAGTCGAATGCTACCTGTGGGAAGCGTTTGGCCTCAATTGGGTTAGAGAACACCGAAGCTAACCGCCAAGCATACCGTACCCTGCTTGTGTCAGCACCAGGCCTTGGTCAGTTCATATCTGGCGCCATTCTCTTTGAGGAAACTCTCTACCAATCCACCGTTGATGGCAGGAAGATTGTTGATGTACTTGTTGAGCAAAACATTGTTCCCGGTATCAAAGTTGACAAGGTAAGCCTTTTTTATTTCAATTTCCTTTCAAATTATACTGAACTTATGTGTACAATATAAGAAAAAAAAAAGTTGATATATTGGTCAACTGTTAATCAAAAGTTGTTAGCTTTTCTAGAATTCCTGTACTCTTCTTATGTGAACTTGGTAGTATTTGATTTGATTGATGATAGAGATGTGGGACATGTAACCTCCCATTGGATGGAATAGGCTCTGATACCATATTAGAAACCCAAAAAACTTGCTGATAGGGTGAGAGATGTTTAGCACTTAAAAATTCTTAAGACACCTTATCTTTTAGAGATGTGGTTTAATAATTTATGACATTCTACACTTTAACAAGTGGTTTATGTGGCAATAACAACAGGGTTTGGTGCCATTGGCTGGTTCCAATGATGAGTCATGGTGCCAAGGTTTGGATGGTCTTGCCTCTCGCTCAGCTGCATACTACCAGCAAGGTGCTCGTTTCGCCAAATGGTGAGTTTCTGCCTATTGTTATTGTCCTCTTTTTCTTTGGCAGCAACATCAAACTTATACCAAACTCAATTTCATTCATAAATTAGGCGTACCGTTGTGAGCATCCCCAATGGTCCTTCTGCTCTTGCAGTTAAGGAAGCAGCCTGGGGTCTGGCTCGCTATGCTGCCATTTCTCAGGTGAGAAGTGAGAAACACTAAGTTACATAAAGAGATTTTCATTTTGGTTTCACTTCTATAAATACAGTCTTCTGATGTGCATTCTTTTTAATGCTTAGGACAATGGCTTGGTCCCAATTGTGGAGCCAGAGATCTTGCTTGATGGTGAACATGGCATTGACAGGACTTTTGAGGTAGCGAAAAAGGTTTGGGCTGAGGTTTTCTTCTACCTTGCTGAGAACAATGTCCAGTTTGAGGGTATCCTCCTTAAGCCTAGCATGGTTACTCCTGGAGCCGAGTCCAAGGACAGAGCCTCTCCTCAGAAAGTTGCTGACTACACACTCAAGCTTCTTCACAGCAGAATTCCCCCGGCCGTCCCCGGAATTATGGTAAGTAACACTGCCAAACTCCATCATTACATTGTTCTTTATATGTTGATGTACTAAGAAAATGTCCAATTTTGTGTAGTTCTTGTCTGGTGGACAATCTGAGGTGGAAGCAACTCTCAACTTGAATGCAATGAACCAATGAATATGGTTTTGTACTTCATTCCTTGTACTCTTCTATGCTAAGAATACTAGAATAGGAAATAAAACACTCAGTAGATTACTGTAGTAGAATGTTGATTAATCACCAAGAGTGCCCTTACTAGATTGGATTATAATAATAAATAAAATAGTTTTATAGAAGCTATCACTTGGTAATGTGTAGGGTTGAAATCTTGGTTCTGTTTGCACTTTATAATGTTCATTAGTTTGCCAACTTCAAGAACCATGTCAGTTGGATTCTTATTTTATTTTAACCAAAGTTTGCAGATAACTTAAGTACCTTCCCTTCAAATAGGTTTGGTAATTCTGTCTTCTTTATTCTTTTTGCTTCTACCAATCTACATGCGATTGCTTAATAGACTTGATAGTTTCCCTACTACCAAAGAAGGAAAAGTAAATATATTTGTGACTTTGGCCATTGAATATCATAGTTTGGAGACCTCAATCTCTCCAAAATCTGAGACTAAATCAGGACCATAAAATCTTTTAGAAGGAGACAAATTGCATCATCATCAAGCCTAGTTATAACCGCACACTGGTTTTTCCATACAAAAGCCACTAACTTGTACCCTTTTGGATGCATGTTACACCTTTGTCACTAATAGCAGCACAATTGTGGGGAAAAAACTCTACCTTTTATTTCCAAATTCCAAGTCTATTTGTTAACTTTTACAAGGTGAGCAAAGAGCCATCCATTTCAACCACTTAATGCAGGAGATTATTGTAAGAGCACAAGTTTACCATCTTATATTTAAACACACTCGTAATAAAAATAGTATTTTTACTACTTGTTATTAAGAGTGCGTTTAAATATGAGATGGTAAACTTGTGTAATGTATTCACCTAGGAATTTTTTGACAATGGAAAATGCCAAGTAAGCAGGAGTTATCATCCACATGTCAGGTGAGGATAGGTTGGTTGACATGAGCCTCAAATGAGATATCACTTGGTAACTATAAATATAGAGAGAACAGAGTGCATGTGTGGTAAAAAGGCACACAAAGAGGTTGCTGAAGGGGATAAGATTATTGTGTTGCTGCTTGTTAAGGCAGATTCATACCATTTTATTGCATTGAAACAAACAATGGCCTCAGCATCAGCAACTCTTCTCAAGTCATCCCCAGTTCTTGACAAGTCTGAGTGGGTTAAAGGCCAAACACTTCGCCAAACTGCAGTGTCTCTTGCAAGAACCAACTCTGCCGCCCCATCACCATCAGCACTCACCATCAGAGCTGGTTCCTATGCCGAGGAGCTCGTCAAGACCGCGGTATGAACGATAAAACATTGTTTTGAATGCTAGATGATAATGATTCACCCCCATAATTCATTTTGTTCTTTGCACTTTGGATTTCTAGTACTTTAGTTATGAACTTATGTTGCACCAAAGCATGGTTTACTTTACCAACTACGAACCAAGAGTAGCTCCATTTATGAACTTCAGAGGGCGTGTAGTTTTACATCTTACATTAGCATGGTTTTGAAATTGTTGCTTCAATCTTCTTCAACCGTGTAATCTTTTGAATGTGTACGTGTATAATATATTTAGAAAACTATTGCTTCACCTGGGCGTGGGATTTTGGCGATGGATGAGTCAAATGCAACCTGTGGGAAGCGTTTGGCCTCAATTGGGCTAGAGAACACTGAAGCTAACCGCCAAGCATACCGCACCCTCCTTGTGGCAGCACCAGGCCTTGGTCAGTTCATCTCCGGTGCCATTCTCTTTGAAGAAACTCTCTACCAATCCACCGTTGATGGCAAGAAAATTGTTGATTTACTTAAAGAGCAAAGCATTGTTCCTGGTATCAAAGTCGACAAGGTAAGCTCAATGTGTCTTCTTTCTTTGAAATGTTTGACAACAAAAAAATTAGCCAAAAACAACAAAAAATTGTCTTATTTAATATTTATTAATTATTACTAGAATTAATTAATCTTAAATAA
>NC_029787.2:7811385-7813244 GCF_000816755.2 Arachis ipaensis
AGACAAGTTTGGATTTTTTTTTTCTTTCTAACATTAGCGTCTTTTCTGTTTTGGATTACCTTTATGCCTTAACCAGTAGAGTAAAGAATTGAAGGAATGATATAAATATATCTCTAACATCAAATATCCTACTTATACACTAAAAATCAACCATCAAATCAATCACATGTATAAAATACATATTAAAATATAAAATATATATTAAAAATAAGTTAAACAATATATGTATTTACATACAAATATATTTTGGGTGATTTTTAGCATGTACATAACACTTTTGATATACCATAATTGAAGTTAGCTTGTTGTATGATTGTCATTGTCGTTGTCATTGTGTAGTACATGTGTGTGAAACGCACAAGTAGTAAGATGAAAGAGAGAAAGCAAACGATTTTCCCTTGGTGTGTAGTATTTTATTAAGAAAACATGGTTTATGATATACAAGTTTAGAATTTTACTCATGCCATTGTATTTGTTAATACATGGTTTATGCATGCGTTAAAAACAACAGGGTTTGGTGCCCTTGGCTGGTTCCAATGATGAGTCATGGTGCCAAGGTTTGGATGGTCTTGCCTCTCGCTCAGCCGCATACTACCAGCAAGGTGCTCGTTTCGCCAAATGGTGAGTTTCTGCATATTCTACTCTTTCTAGGGTCATCAGAATTTATTGTTTAGCCATTAATGTTTAAAAGTATGGGATAAAATATATTGTTGGATTACTAGATTAAAAAGATTAAGTTGATGGGGAAGTGATGGCCAAAAATAATAGATTTTTAAGGTTCGTATCTCAAATCGAAATTTTAAGATAATTTTTGCATTAATAATGACTTAATTTATAAACCAGGCGCACTGTTGTGAGCATCCCCAATGGTCCCTCTGCTTTGGCTGTCAAGGAAGCAGCATGGGGTTTGGCTCGCTATGCAGCCATTTCTCAGGTAGTAAATTAAAGAAACAATTCAAGTTATTCAAGAATACTTAGTTGTATTTATATAGTCTTCTAAGCTGTTTTTTTTTTGGTTCAATGGTTAGGACAATGGCTTGGTTCCAATTGTGGAGCCAGAGATCTTGCTTGATGGTGAACATGGCATTGACAGGACTTTTGAGGTAGCGAAAAAGGTTTGGGCTGAGGTTTTCTTCTACCTTGCTGAGAACAATGTCTATATATATATATATATATATATATATATATGTTCAGCAACATAATGTGGAGGGAAAGATTGGAATGGAAGACTGATTTGTGTAAAAGTTGTAATGTTCTAGTCTTGGAGACTATTTTTGTTCATGGAGACTGTTTTGCTCATGGTTAAGTGCAACTCTACAACTTAATAAGCCTTTTGCCATAAGTTAGGAGCCATGTACTTGAATATGCATCATTATATAGTAAAATGTTTGAATTTCAACTTAAAAGAGTAATTAATTAACTAGAAAACATGTCACTTGGTTGAGAGCCAAAATCCTCTCTAGTAGTATGATTTGTTGTTCGATCTTCTTAGAACGGTCAAATAAATTACTAAGTTTGTTCATCAAATACTGTTAATGACACATTATAAGTCTTTAAATACATCAAGAAGTAAACTATATGACTGAAGTTAAAAGACTGATGCAAAAGAATGAAGGTCAAAATACTTCTTTAAGATCAATGCTAAAAAGAATGAAAACTATAGAATTGAACATTTTTTAATCAAAATATCCCTTTCGGTTCTAATGTAAAAGATTTCTAGCTTTCTTTGTTATACATCAAAATTAAAACTTAAAAGGTAGATTTGCAGGTCAACATCATTGTTAATTAAAGGTTATTGAAACAAAGCCTGCCTCATTTTTTATTAAAACAAAAATGTTATTTTTGGTCAGATTTCTTTT
>NC_029787.2:7814014-7814355 GCF_000816755.2 Arachis ipaensis
AAATATGTACTGTTCTTTTTTAAAACTGAATTTTTTATGTGACAGTGGGTTGTGATGTGTAAGCTGGGCCTGTGAAGAACCCTTGCCACAAATTTGTGTATGTTTTAGAACTTAATTTCATCGAACTGTTGGAGGTTTCTAATCAATCTAGTGGTGCCTACCGCTGTAAAACGGATCAGATCGGCCCATTTAGACCTGGTCCACATAAGGCTGTATGTTAAACAGATTGGTTGTTTAAGTTCATTTTGTTTATGGATCGTAATTATTCAATTCAGACCGTTTATAATCAGTTCAATAATTTAAATAAATTGTCCTATTTTCTCTGTTATTTTTTAAAAATA
>NC_029787.2:7814492-7817931 GCF_000816755.2 Arachis ipaensis
CAACTTTCCAAATATTGGATCATAAAAAATATTGTCTAAAAATGCTAATTTTTTTTATATTACAAAAAACAAAAATTAAATGGACCATCAGCTAACGAGTTGGTCCGTATAACCCAAAAGTTAAAACAAGTTTAATTTGAGAAACAAACCCGCTCGTTTAAATAGGTAAATGAGTTTATCATACGGATTTGGCCCATTTGAAAGGAGTGGAACGGGGTTTTTCTATTAATTCTATAGGTTTGAACCACTGCGGTATTTTCATTTTCCCAATTGTTTAGGGTGTATGTAATTACAATGTTCTATTGGAATTGTAGTTAAATAACTAGAAAATATAGGCCTAAGTTAATTCTCAGTTTGATAGAGTTGCATGTAATTTGTTTCGGTCTCTTGGGATAAAACTGCAACTTTTAAAAAATTATGGGTCACAATGAAATATCAAATATGTCAAATTTGAGAGAGCCTTGTGTACATAACTGAATTTTATAGTGGAAAGATTGCTTGAGGTTCGTCGGAAAAGGTTGTGATATGGGGCTTGATGACTACTCTTTTTTTCTTTTTGGAACCAAAAGAGCTCAACACAGCTTTAGTTTTCTACTTGTGAGTGAGTCTATATGATAGTTGATAAGTTGAATATGAGTTTCAATTGCTATAGTAATTACCTATTCCATAGGATTTCAACTAACTTGTTTGGTCCCTTTGACAAATTTGTTATGCACTACTACTGTATAGTTAGTTTTATTGTCTCTTGTATCAAAACTTTTGTTTAATGAAATTTTTATTAATAAACTCTTACAATTTTGGTGTATTATTTCTTCCATATATCGGTCCAAGGGCTAACTCAAATTAGTTTTCACTCCAATTCTCGTGTACCTGAATACTAGCTAGACTATAATATAGCTCATGAACCTTCATTAAACTGCAATAAAATTAGATTGATCAACCAACTGTGGCTATGCGTACATGACAGACCATACGTAATTTGTAAATAAAAAATTAGGCCTATAAATTAAGAGGTACAATTATTGGAGGAGGATTTTATGTGCCTATTGTAAAAATCTTTATCCTATCTCAAGTCATGATAAATATCATGAATCATGATTAGCACAAATCCATTTAACGTCAAATAAGCATCTTTTGTTGGTAGTGATAGACTTTTCGAAATTTTTCTTAATCTACCAAACTTTTTACAGGGGTTAATGCAATTTCTATAAACATCAATGGTCTAGATAAATAAATTTGAGTGAGAATTGAAACCCTCAGTAAGCATGGAAGTCAATTCTCTAGTGATATCTACAATAAAAAAAAATGCGAAGAAATAAGTATTAAAAAACAAAGGTCGATATTCTTTTACAAATGAAAACATCTTATGCATGTGCTAGTTTATTACAACTCATTTTTTTATAATAATATTTCTCTTTTTCTTGATTAATTTGGTTAGAACTCAAACACTTAATAGATAATCTTATTACTTCATAAGACATGCAATAAGTTCACTCCATATGTTATACCTTAATTACTTCTCAGCTTCTTGTTTGAACAATTCTACCGGTACAACACCAATAGAATCATGATTATTACTGCCCAATATATCCTTATCCTGCTTCTCAAAAACCAGAATATGTATTAATTCAATTGAACTATCAAAACATTAGTCATCACATGCTCAATAAATTAATCAAATGTCATGAAATGAAATCTAGAAAATATTTTTTGAATCATAAAACTCTAGAGAATGAAAAACAATTACCAGGTTGTTTGATGTTGAACCATTTATCCGTTGTGGCCTGGTATTAAGATCAAACAGTTTTTTGTCCATTTTTCTATGACCATCAATATTATTTTCTAGCATTGTAACTGATATAACCTTGTGATTGTGACTCTGGTGGTTATCTCTTGCATTTAGCTTGATTGATTGACTCTGGTCTCTCCTTGGTTCATTTTGATCCAAAGTTTGCAATCCAAATTCATCCAATCCACCAGTTTTGTCACTTGGAAACTACCACAAAGAACCAAGAAACATTCCTTCAACTTACAAGCTAGAATTTTTTTAAAATTTTATTCTTTGTTCTTCTACAGTTGAAAACATACCTCAATTCTCTGTCTCAACAAGAGATACCTTTCATGAGTTCTTTTACCACCAACATGTACTATCATATCACATTGTAGACACAACGAACTACCGTCTATCTCACAGTAAAAGAAAGCTACATGTACAAATGTTTATGATAAAAAATAGTATTTAGTTATGGTCTTATATATCAAAATGCACAATCTGGTCAGGAATCCATATAAATACCAGGTGCATTTTCACATATATCACATCGAGGAACATCACTAGGATCAGCAAGTCCAACTCGAACATGTCTACTAGCAAGTTTGTTACACATGTGGACCTGAAACTCAAATGTAAATCACAAGTTTATTTTGTCATATAAATCTACAGTTTCCAACCATCTTATTGTTTTATTCTTGAACCAAAAACTAACAATCTAAAAATGAGATGAATGTAGAAAAAAAATTATGAATTATATAATCAACTGCAAACAATATCTAACGAACTTATGACTTCATTAGTCCTTTGATTAAATCCAACTTCACATAACATAACACAATTCAATTCCAATATTCCTACTCAAGATAAAAATAAAATAAAATAAAAGAAAACTCAATTCAGTGGACCAGTAGATTAATAGAGAAAAGCTTTAGATCTTGTTTACCAAGCAATGGCGTGAATTCTATTCATATAAGTGAATCAAGTCAAACGATGCAATATACTTGTCCTAGGCTCCTAGTATACAATAATTTCATCTATTATTTTGACTCCATAACAATTCAATTTGTGTAGTAAAATAATCGAAATGACTAGACATTAATGAACGGAAGAACAATAGCTTGATAAAATTGAAGTCAAACCTTGTCATCGCAAGAGCGGCAAAGAGCGGCCTCGTCGGCGGCGCAGAATAAAATTGCAGCGGCGTTTTCGCATACGTCGCAGAGGGTTCTCATTGTCGCTCTCTTAATAATTATGCCTTTCAAACGTCAATTATTCTTCAGCTGCACTGCTTTCTCGCTCTTTCTTCCTCCGCAATAACTTTGCGATTTGAACAAGTGGTTCAGGTAGTTAGCATCATTAACAGAAGAAGAATAACAAATAGAAGGAATGAGGAAGAAGGAAGTTCAAACTTGGAAAGCAGGGTCAGGGGCTCCTTGCTGCTTCCTATTCGTCGCTCACTATTATTATTATTTTTCAAATACTGGAGGTTCAAATCCGAAATTTTTAGATGAGTACAAAAATATTATACCATTTAAATTATAACTTGTTGATTATTATTATTTATTTATTTATTTTTTTTTTATTAAAGATAGGAGACTCGAACCCGCAACTTCTTAATTGAGTATGAGGAGACTATGCCATTTGAGCTATTACTCATTGGCTATT
>NC_029787.2:7818002-7834457 GCF_000816755.2 Arachis ipaensis
TATTAAATTAAGATTTTTTTATCTTATTCGCATATATTATCATAAATTTTATTAGTATCTTTTTAAATTAATTTATCCAAAATTTTAATTTCCGGAATTTATTTGTGACTTTATTATTTATTTTGTTATCAATTGCTCTCTTTTATTCTACCTTCCACTATAATCCACTTTTCCCGCAGGGTAAAACCGTAAATATGCCTCCTATTTATAAATCCCATCCTATTTACAAGTGGAATTCACTAAAAAAGAAACAGACTACAAGTGGAATAAAAATTGAAAATAATGGAATTGTCTTTGAGATAATAAATTAATAATCAATGTAACAAATCACTAATCGGTAATCTGTGGTGGAAATAAATCGATTTGTATCAAACTACCAATTGTTGCTTCGGTCAGTTCATGTACCCGTAAAACCCAACATCTTGCCTAGATAAATATAAATATAAATAGAAATACTAGCTACTTTAATACTTTTTTAATCCACTAATTCATCTATTATATAAAAAGTATTAAAAAAGTTTGATCCACATTTTTTTATAAATTTAAACTTTAGTGGTTTTTTTAGTGAGAAAACATGGAAAAAAATCTAACACAAACAAAATGCCAGACCAGTCTTTCTATGAATGAACACGGATCAAATTGGATTCGATTTGGCTAACACTAGAAAAAAAGGAAGCAAAGCTATAAGCCAAGCTAGCGTGCAGTTGTAGAATGATCATAGTTTATTCATCAAGACATGTTTATACTTGAATTTCGATAACTAGGAAAAATGTTATATATTTTATTTAAGTCTAAGATATTGTAATCAATTTATGTTTTCTACTATTAAATACTTTTTTAAAAGAGTAATTTATAATTTTGTTGTCTTTATTAAAAGAAAAATAAAATAAAATGTGCCGCACAAAAGAGTTTTGCTTCATCAACAGTTAGGGGGAAATTACAAATGAAGAAAACTGAGTCACCAAAAAAAAAATGAAGAAAACTGCAATAGAATTCATTGGTGTTGAATATTTTGGTTTATGTCTGATTGGGTTTTATTGGTTGAGTCCAAATTGGTTGTCCTCCCATGACAATGTGGTAGGAGAGTGGCTGATTTTGTGTTGTGTGTAGTGAATTGGTGCTGCTCTAATCTAAAGGCTATATTTGAAAAAGAGATTGACTAGAAATTGAGAAATAGAAATTAAATTAAATTTTTGTATTTTATTTAGTATAAAATATATTAAAGTGAGTTATGTTTCAATATTATATTTGGTTTAAGATAAATATGAAAATTGAAGGGTGGATTTAGAATTTAAAAAATTAAATGAGAGTATTTTTAAAAAAAATATTATAAAAATTCTTTGTATTATATTTAGTTTAAGAAAAATATAAAAAATAATTAGTAAATTTAAAATTTAAAAAATTAAATGATGATATTTTAAAAAAAATTATTAAAATTTGAGTTTTTCTCTCCAAAAATTTTAATTCCTTTTGTCTCTATTTTTTAGAGAAATAACTAAAATTTTGTATCTCGAGACTAAAATTTTAATTTCAGACACACAATATTAAATTTCAGTTTTCAATTTTTGAAAACAAACGTTACTAAATAGATGATATTCTGTCAAATGTTTCTGTAAAAAAACAATAAAATATAAATGACGAAATATTTATTTTAAAAATAAAAAAACAACAGACAATATTATATTTTAAAAAATATAAAATAGAATAAAAATGAGAAAATGGAAAAAGATTATTGAACTATAAATCATTTTAAAAGAGAAGATAATAGAACATGCTGCTGGAACCACAAAAAGATTCAAAGCTGTCTGATGAAAGCAATGGTTCACTCATTCTGGGCCACATGTTCTAAAACTACCATCAGTTTGGTGTTGGTGGTAGCATGCTATTATTATGTTTAATGAGGGAAGAAAAGTGCAGTGTCCATGAGCCAACAGATGGTAAGTAACTTAATAAATAATAACTAACTTTTGAAAATAAGTAATTCTAATAATAAATAACAACAAAAAATCAGAACCACAAAAAACTCGTTCACAAAAAGTCGAATCTCATACATGATACACTGTCCCACTCCCACGCCCTTTTATTTATTCTTTGAAGCCAGTGGCTATTTCTTGCCATATTGATTGATTCTCTTCTCGACACTTGTCTCAGATAAAAATGAACAAGCCTGAAGATGTTTCTCTGAAAATGCACAAGCTAATTTCGTTTCCCTTTGTCTCTAAATTTGTTCAACAAAGTAAAACGATTAAAGCTTTTTTTTTCCCTCGTCAAAAATCAAAGTTTTTTTTTTTTTGTTGTCCACGGTATTCTCTACCTCGACAGGCCAAGGACTAATTCATCGCAAATTGGAGCTTCATTTAAGGGTCTGCCGCTGGCCAATGAGTTGCTGCATGTACAAGGCCGGATTCAAACCACCGACACTTGCTTAAACGGACGAGTGAGCTGACCACTCGACCAACCCAAATTGATTATAAATCAAAGTTATAAATACACGTTAGTGATATTTAAAAATGGGCCAAGCCCAAGGCCCAAGATAAATCAGTACTTGTAAGGCAAAACGCTTAAACACGATACACTTCAAGCCCAAAAAAATAGCCCTTATCGTTCTTAGTAGATTTGGTGGAGATCCCAAAAGAAAAAGTCATATACCAGTACAAGTCCAAGGCAAAATATACGATCCTGGGCTCCGGATTCTGACAAAAAAAAAAACCAGTTTTGTTCTTCAACTAAAAACCATTTAAATATATTTGGCAAAAACATAAATAAATAAATAACAACACAAAAAAAAGAAGAATAAGAAGCACAAGGGTGGAAAACTGGAAACAGATCAGGAGTCTACTGGCTGCTTATCAGAAGTCTATAACTAGGCCAGTATTTGGCTTAATCAGTTACATATATAATAAGAGTATTTTAGTCATTTTATATAATAGGGGTATTGTAATCATTTTTTATAAAAAAATAATATTAATTTAGATGGATTCAAAATTTGATTAACTTTTTTTTGGTTAAATTAATTTATCTGACCTAATTTTAACAAAAATAATATAATTTAAGTGATTATATGTGTTAAATTTTAATTATTAAAAAATATCTTTAAAAAAAAAACGTTTTCTGCGTCTTTATGGGAACATCCCCTAAATTTAATAACAAATGAAGCTTAATACTTAAAAAAAAGTTTATAACAAATTGCATGTTAAACTCAAGCCTAATTAATTACAGTACAAACTTAATCTATTAAGAGTTAAGTCTGGTCTCACCTAACCTGTTTTCACCTCTAGCAACAATATATGCATGATTGCATGGTATGCAAAAATTACAAGAAAAAAGAGTTCATATGCAACACTGGAGATTAAAATTTCAAAAATACGATAGCCACCTATCTCAAACCCTCCAGTGGTTGGTTGATTGTCTTTTGAACAGAGTACGTTACAAAGCTGAAATGATGAAAAGAATTGTTAGTTAAAGGAAATGTGCTGCAATTATTATTGAATATTGTTGAGCTGTTATTCCATTCATAGTTTATGACTGTATGCAAGTTATTGCAACATTGATCAAAATAAGTCTCGTGTGTAAGATAAATGATATGAAATTATGAACTCTAGTTTACTAAAATTGTGTTTGTTTACTATTTTAGAATAACAAAGACACAGACAAACAGATGTATATAGGAATATATTTGTCATTAAAAATAAATCTTATGATAAAATTTTGAAAGAAATGAGATTAGAAAATAAAATTTAGAAAATGTTNNNGTAGGGGCAAAAAGCCTGCAAGACTCTCATGTCTCATGCATGATGGCATCTCTGAGCACAACATAAAAAAAAAGGCATAAATTAAAGACACAGAGAACTTATCCTTTATCAAAGGAAAACTCTTTATTAAATCTTCTATTTTTTTCACTTTTGTTGACCTCTTTAACACTTTTGCATGTGCTATTAATCATGGACATATGAATTGAACAAAGGCTCCGATTTTAACTTATTGATTGGCAAACCTTGTACTCTTCTCATATTGATTGATGATACAACATACATTAATGGCATCCATGACGTTATGATTCTGTTGATGTGTTTTCAATATAATTTTCTAATTCTAATTTATATTTATACTCACAAATTGTGGAATTTTGGGTAGTATTAATTTGGCTGGAAACTGGAATTGTGAGTCAAAATATTATATCGATCTCCTGTAAGTTTTTTTATTAAATAGTCATAAATAGTAAAGGTTAAAAAAAATTAAAGAAAAAGAAAAGGGAACATTTAATGAATAATTTATCAGAAACATACATTATTATTGATTTTTAATTTGGTAAAAAAATTGTTTAATTTACCTAGACACGTTACACGTGAAAATTAGATACTAAATCTAGAATTTGGATCTTCTAAAATAAAAAAATTAATAAAAAAAAAATTAATCATCATTAATTTTATAATTTTTATAAAATATTATCTAAACTTGGTATAGAAATAAAATGACCTAGCCCAGGCTAATTTATTTTTATTATTTTATTAATTTTTTAATTAAATCATAATCCATATCTTTGGGGAATAGATTCTTTCAATTGTTAAAAAAAATTGAAAGTGTAAAGTGTGATCTCTAATCATTTATTATTTTTTCTCATATTTATTTTTCGTCTCACTTACAAAATTAATAGTGTGAAATCACATTTTACTCTCTCAATTGTTAAAAAAAAATTAAGAAGACCAATTCTCATGTCCTTGTTTAATTAATTTGTCACTGGTTGCACATTTTAGTAGATGGAACGGAAGAAAAAATAAACTCCAAAATTAGTAGCTACGATTGTCGGTTATTTTTTTTAGATAGTAGATAAAAAATTGTGTAATTCTTTAATGTTGCAAATTACGATATTTTGTAAAATTTTGGAATTATAAAATTCGTAGAGTGTAAATTGTCAGATCAATTTTTTTTATTTATAAAGACAATATATAAATTACGTATTGTAAATACACTGTATATTATCAATATAGTACGTATTCTACTTACATAAAACAGTATCTCAAAAAATTATAAAATCCCATTTTTTATAATTACCGTAAAACTCTATTCATTTCTTAATATTAAAATAAAAAATCCACGACTGCCAGCTTTCTTATCTACGTAATATCAACTATATACAGAGAAATTCTCAGGGGCTGTAATGAGAGCAAAAATTAGCGATTTGCTTTTTTCATTCAGCATTTGTCAGATTAACTAGTGAGTTTTATATTATTGTTAAATAAATAATTGTTTTTAATTTAAAAGGTAATTAATGATGGTAAATAATATAAACTATAAAGGCTTGTTATTCTTGTGTGGTAAATACTAGGGGTGTACATGGTCCGACCCGACTCGAAGATCTGGTTCGGTTCCAAATATTTTATGGACTAATTTAGTGTGATTTCATCGGATCTAAAATCGGGTAAGAGTCTTAAAAATAGACCCGGTTATTATTTCGGGTCGGATCCGGGCCATAGTTCGGATCGCCCGAACTCGGTCCGGTGGCCCGGTCATCATACACAATTAATATTTTGTGTTATTAGTGATGGATGATGGCTATTCTTATGTGGAATTTAAATATTGTAAACCTTAATATTTTGTGTTATTAGTCATTATAAGATTATAAGTTAATGTTTTATGTTTAAAATGCATAGGACTTTAGACTAATGCATAATATTGTGTTATTTGTATTGATTTAAATATTTGGTGTTATTAGACAATATTAGTATTGATTATGGTTATGCTTTAATTTTAGAGAATGGTTGGTTCTTGTTATATTTTTTTAAGTGAATTTTACTATGTGAGTTATGAAATAATGGTTGGAGATTAGGTGATTTTTACATGCTAAGAACCCGGTTTTTATCCGGTTTTTATTCGATTTTCACCCGGTCTGAAGATGTATAGGTTTTATCAGGTCTAAAATCGAATTATGGTCTAAAAATTAGGCCCGACCTATATTTTGAATCGGGTCTGGATTAAACCAAACCCGATATAGCTCGGCCCATATAGGCCCTAATAAATACTATATACTAAATGACGAGGGCAAATCACTAATTCTGTTCTCCAAATACCCACTACAAATATACAATTATTATATTTACTAACTTTATATTTGTAACTAATTAAATAATTATTATACATATTCAATTTTTACTAATACACTAGTATTTGATAGACAATTACTCATATGATATGAAAATAACCATCGATAACTATTAAATAATTTGATATATTTGATTAAACTGTTTTACATAATATATATTTACATTTTAATTATGATCTTTGTGTAAGTAGTCATAAGTTAAAAATAATTGACAAATGAATTGTTATTTTAAATAATTTAATTTTAATATATTGTCAGTGTAAAATAATTTTATATATGTATCTAATTACGTAACGTTACATCAGTAAAAATAACTATTTTTTCAAATTAATTGTATAAATGAACATGCAAAAGAACGGATATGACTGTATGACGGTATAAAATATTTTATACTGTCAGTGCATTAAAATTAAACATATTTTTAAATTGGTTAAATTATTAAGTGTTTTAAAAAAATATTACTCTCTTATTAATAAAATCATACCATTTTTTCATGAATGTAATTATACTCCTTGAGGCGTGCATCCCACAACCGAAATAGCAGGGGGTTTTGTGTTTGTTTGACTCTTCTTCCCACAATCTCATCTCAATTTTCTTCTTTTTGTTACCACTTTATGTTGCCAACTATTAACTATAATGCCGTGGCCCATGACTCGTTCAAGCAAGAAGGAAAGACTTCTTTAAATTTTTTCTTCCTCTCCTGAAAAGGCTTGAACCCACAGAAATCTAGCTTACTACATACTAGGTTATTGTTCTTGATGCCTTTAAATAATCATTAATTAGAGCTAATTAAGCTGAAAGTGTTTAAAGTCAATAATGACTTCATTGAGGACTGTTTTCTAAGTTAAATAATGGTTGTGCTATCATTGTCACACTTTGGAATTGGACTAGATCTGCCGACGAAATTGAAAGCTTGACTTTGTTAAAATTCGAAATACAAGACAATTATGATAATGATAGACATTGAGACAAATAATTAAAAGGCAAATTCTATGGTGCCTATAATTTTGAAATTGAATTTGTCGAATTTGTTTTTATGATAAATTTTAAATTTTAAAAAATTATTTATTTTTATATTTTTTAATTTAAATATTTATTTTTATTTTTTTAATAAGTTAGACAAATATATATAGACACCATAACATGCATCATAATTAAAATAAGCAAACATAAATTAAAAATTCTGATAAAGTATAACTTTTAGTCTTTTACATACATACAATAGATCATTTTATCTGAATATTTTG
Organism: Arachis ipaensis; assembly: GCF_000816755.2. NCBI lineage: Eukaryota > Viridiplantae > Streptophyta > Magnoliopsida > Fabales > Fabaceae > Arachis > Arachis ipaensis. Next base: position 7,825,350 of record NC_029787.2, read on the forward strand.
GATTTAGCTCTTCTAAAATTATTTAGTCACCTAAAAAAAAGCGAGTTAATCATTAATCATCCTTAAATTAAGATAGTAGATTCATAAATAATAAATATTATAAATTTAAAAATAATTAAAAATATCACTTTGTCAATGAAATATAGTTTAAATAACATAGTTTTTTTTTCTTATCTAGAGGTCTCGAGTTAGATTCTCACTCATAATTTAAAAATAAAAAAATAAAAACATCACTTTACTACTTTACTAATATTATTATTTAAGAGAAATTTTTTTCGAATTCTTCACCTAGTATATATAGTCGTAATAATCTTATTAATATATGGTCTTTTATTATTATTAATAATTAAAAAGGTAAAACTCATTCTAAATAGAAGAGAATCACTAATAAATAAAAAATTCTCAAATATTTATGTTATATACAATCTCGCAACTACTTTCCTTTTTAACTTAGACCCGCGCGTTAATTTTCTAACTTCTAATGATTCATTTAAAACACTAACACCATTAACAGCGAAGCATCATTGATTAAAAGACAAATTACAATTGCTTCAATCCAAAAGATTAAGACTACAACCAATAAATTAAAAAAATTAAAGAAAAGACGTGCTTTTTTTCCCGAGTGTTTGACAAATGCTAAATTTAGGTAAATTTTATAGTTGGCATCACTCAACTTACCAATTGTAGTTATTATTAATATTTTTAATAGTATAAAATTTTATTTAATAATGTAACATTATTTATTTTTTTATTAATTAAATACTGGTCAAATTTTAATAAAAGTGCTGTATTACCATATTTAGAAACAAAAATAGATATAGCGTGACAGACAAAAGGAAGCAATTGTCTTTATTTATGATTGAATTGTCTTTCTTACAACTGTCTTCGATCACCACCGTGATTCATGCAACTTTTTATAAGCACCGCCCATTCCTTTGTTTCTTTTGTTTTAATTTCTATATCTCTAAACAGTTTTTTTAGAGGAAGCTTGAAACTTAATGAGTAGTAATCTCCCCAAAAACATTATAATAAAACTTTGTTGGTGTTACATATGGAGTGTGACTGTGTTTAATTAATTTTTTGCTAACTTGTTCTTCTACAATCTTCAGCTCATCGTGTATGTCATTATTATGGAGTAGTATAATCAACTATAAAATCATGCTTATAATTTAGCTACCATTCGTCAGAATATTTAAGAGTTAGGTATGTGATGTTAACATTCTTAATTTATTCGGTCATCGCTTTTTATTTCTCTCTCTCGAGTCTTGATATATAGTTTTACCTCAAAAGATTGTAGTATAAAATAATTGGAATTGTAATTATTTTATCCATAATGTTAAAGAGACAACAAAATACTTTATTTAACATGTATTAATTATTTACCAAATATAATTAATAAATATTAAATTAAACAAATTTTAATTTTTTGATTAATTTTTTTTATTATCAAATATTTTCGTTATTTTATCTATTTTTTTATTAATGTGACATGAGTGTAAACTTAATTTAACGGAAGCATTAATTAAAATCTTAAAAGTTGTGATTTTTATATTTAGATTGGTTACCATAATGAGTTTTGGTTACGATAGAGTTGAACTTTAAGATTGGTTTAGAAGAATTTTGGTTACGATAGAGTTGAACTTTAAGACTGGTTTCTCTCCTTTTCCTTTCTTGCAGACGTTCATTAGGATGACAATTTCTCTATTTTCAGTTAGTGGAAACTGTAAAAGACGTCGTGTCTAAAGGTAGAGAAATGACCACCTTTTATGTGTTATTATCTTTAAATCTAATGCGTCTATCAAACATTAGAATTAACGGATGAGATTAAGTCATTAATTATTTATAAATAATTACAATTAGGCCACAACAGAAGTTTAAATTACAATAACTTCTAACATTCTCCCACTTGACCTAAGTGTAATCATATTTTCACACGTTACATAATTGTTTTAATATGGTAAAATACTTTATGTGAGTTATGGCAGTCATGAATTTAATATGAAACATATTTCCTTATACTACAACCATTAGCATCTTACTACACAAGCTATATAAATAACGTAAAATTTTATATCAGTCCCATAAAATTTCTAGATCATTATGTTATAACTCATAAAATAATATTACTTTAACTAGAAATAACAAACTATCAATGTTCAGAAAACACATAAATAAACATAGTGAGCTCAGAGTGTTAGCATCATTTAGAAGAACCAAGACCCATTCCATGTACATATTCTTTAAATATATTTGGTTGCAATTCTTTAGTCAATGGATCAGCCATCATAAGTTCTGTTCTAACATGTGCTATGGACACTCTTTGTTTCCGAACTTCCTCCTTAACGCCAAAGTACTTTATTTCCATATGCTTGGCACATTTAGAATATCTATTATTTTTGGAGAAAAATACTGCTGTAGAATTATCACAATAAATTTTCAATGACCTAGCAATTGAGTCAACAATGTCAAGTCCTGAAATGAAATTTTGCAGCCATAAACCTTGATTTGTAGCTTCAAAACATGCTACAAATTCAGCCTCTATAGTAGATGTTGCCACAACACTTTGCTTGGAATTTTTTCATGATATGGCAGCTTCTCCAAATAAGAATAAGTAGCCAAATGTAGACTTTCTTGTGTCAGCACATCCACTAAAATCTGAATCTGAATAATTAATTACTTTTAATTGGCTAGACATTTTGTACATGAGCATATAATTCTTTGTACCTTGAAGATATTTTAAAATCTTTTTTGTAGCTTTCCAATGATCCATTTCAGGATTACTTTGATACCTTCTTAGTATTTCTACTGCAAAGCTAATGTCCGGTCTTGTGCTAAGTTTGCACATACATAAGACTTTCCACTACAAAACTATATGGAATTCCTTCCATTCGCTTCCGTTCTATATCATTTTTTGGGTATTGCATAAGACTAAATTTGTCCCCTTTTTGAATTGGTGCAATTCCTGTGAAACACTTTTTTATATTGAACCTCTCTAGAACTTTATTTATATAGGCCTTCTAAGACAATCCTAACAATCTTTGTGATTTATCACGAAAAATTCAATTTCTATCACATAGAATGCCTCCCTCATATCTTTTATTTCAAAGTTTATAGAAAGATATTCTTTAGTCTCACGCAACATTCTCAAATTATTTGTTGCAAGTAAAATATCATCAACATATAAGATCAAAAAGATGAACTTACTCCCACTGACCTTTCGGTATATACATACATCAATGTGTAAAATTTCAAGAAGTTGACTACTTCTTGTGGCACCTTTCTTGTTTTGTTTGGTTTGTTTTTCCTTAATACAATCCACACATAAATCAAGATCAGTAAAATTTAGATTTTGTAAAATCTCATGCTTTACTAATCTTTCCATTCTTTCCTTGGATATGTGACTTAAAGGTTTATGCCACAAGAATGTAGAACTTTCTTTAGACATATTTGGCCTAACTACATTATTCTCGTACTCAATAAGCAATGATTCAGAAAATTGATCAAGAAGTTTTAATCTATATAAGCCATCAATTAAAAAATCATAACCAACAATATTAGAATTTTTTAAATAAATTAAAACAACCATATCCACCATTAAAAGAAAAATCACAATTGTCCAACTTTAAAACAGAAATTAAATTCCTAACCATTGAAGGTAAATAAAAAATCTTGGGTAAATCTAAATAAAAGCTTGTATCCAACACCAAACGATAAGTTCCTATTCCTTCAATTGGTGTGGTTCCCATGTAGAGGAACATCTTACTTTGGCTTGTGGTTTGAATAGTAAGGAATCTTGCATTACATTAGATACATGAGTTGTAGCACCAGAATCAAGTCACCAAGAATGATGAGAAATATCAATTAAATTTGATTAATAAATACATACATATATTTCAAATATATCTTTCTTTTCGAACCATGCCTTACGTTTAGGACAATCCTTTTGGAAATGTCCTTCCTTTATTCTTTAGCACTTTCTGTTTGTGGAAGGTTAGTCTTAATATTTTTTTTTATCAAAGACAGAGAGACTCGAACCCGCGACCTCTTAATTGAGCATAGAAAAACTATGTCATTTGAGTTATAACTCATTGGCAGGGTAGTCTTAATATTGCTTGCAGTAGTCCTTCGCATAAACATAAGGCTTAATCTGTTAGAAGTTAGAACGTTCTCATGTCTTAAGTGCATACTTCTCATCCTCATCATTATCATCCGTAACAATGGGTTTCTCTTCCAAGAGTGACAAGTCAAGATCCAAAAGACCTAAATGGAACTTCACCTGTTCACTCCATTCAGAGAAGTTTAAGCCATTAAACATGGTAACAGATGACATAACAAAGTTTATTATGCTCATATTAATTTTAATTTTATCATATCTACTCATATTACAGAACATAACAAAGCATATTATATAACAAAGCATATTATAGTTCACCTTTGGTAAAATTCTATAATATACTAACATACCAAATAAATGCCATATTTATCATACTTGAAGATTAAAACTCTCTACCAAATACATATACCATCTTTGGACAATACATATATCTGACTCAAGAATAATAAATTTTTTTTCAAGTCTATTAATAATAAAAGAGATTTTTCTTTGGATAAATCTAATTGTAAAATTAATTAACACATTATTCACTATACTGCATTATAACTTGGTCACTTTGGTGTATAAGTAGTAAATAGTCGAAATAAACTTAATACTATAAATAAATATTTATAGATTTTTCATAAAATTAGAGTACATTACATACTCAAAATAATTTCATAATTGTCAGCAACACTAAACTTAAACTAAAGGTTAAATTCATACATGAGTATAATTTATGGTTAAATTAAAATATTTCAGAAGAAGACATGTAGAATATATACAACCCCAAATATGCAGTTTTGATGGCATGAAATTTCAAACCCACTTAATTAAAATCCAATTATAAATAATTAATCAGAAACATCGTAGACATCATAATTAGATCAGAAAAAATCACATACTTTTAAAACATATGCTCTGATACTACATATAAACTTAATTTAGCGAAAGCATTGTTAGGATCTTAAAGATTGTGATTTTCAGATGTGGATTGATTGCCATAATGAATTTTGGTTACGGTAGGGTCAGGGACGGGATAAATTTTTTAAAAAATTAACTCTAATAACTATATGTTAATTATTTTTATGAAATAAAAAAATATCTAAAATTCGGCCCTCCATACTAAACTTTGTGGATTCGTCCCTGTGTAGGGTTGAACTTAAAGACTAATTTAGAAGAATTTTAGTTACGGTAGAGTTGAACTTTAAGGTAGCGTTTGGTGGAGAGACAGAGACGAAAAGACTGAGACCGAGAGACAGAGACTAAGAGACAGGGATTGAAATAAATCTCAGTATTCTGTTTGGTGCAAAATGGGAGACAGGAATTGAAACAAGAATGAAACTCTAATTTAATTTGCACAAAGGGTAAAATTGGAATTAATTAATTGAAATGAAAGTATTTTAGGTATAAAAGGTTATTAAAGTTTCAGTCTCCATCTCTAAAAATTTCAGTCTCCTGTGTCCCTACTTTTTGGAGATACTGAAATACTGAAATTTTAGAGACAGAGACAGAAATTTTAGTATCAGTTTCTGAACTAACAAACACGATACTGAGTCTCAGTCTCTCAGTCTCTGTCTCAGTACCTCAAAACAAATGCTACCTAAGATTGGTTTATCTCCCTTTCTTTTCTTGCAGAAGTTCATCAAGATGGCAGTTTCTTAGTATGTTCCGTGAGTGAAAACTGTAAAATCTAATGCGTTCATCAAACATTAGAATTAACGATCATTGATAATTTATAAATAATTACAATTAAGCCCCAATAGAAATTTAAATTAAAATAAACTTCCATCAAATTTTAATTGTTTTTGACTAATTTTTTTTATTATCAAATATTTTCGTTATTTTATCTACTTTTTATTAATGTTAGGGAGGTCACTTACTATATATTTAGAGCAACTCCAATAGTAATAAAGGAAGGCTCTATTTTAACACATGAGAAGAAAAAGGCCATTAGAATAAAAAGTGAAGAGAGTCCCTTCACTAGAACTGAAATTAAGAGTCCCTCTAAAAAGGGACTTTCACTAGCCAATAATTTTTTGCCATGTAGCAAATCATTAAAAATTAAATATATTAATTATTTATATTAGTTATTTAAATTATAATTAATATAAATAATTATAAAAAATTAATATTAAATATTATTTATATTTTTATATTAAATTATAATTAATTAAATTTATTTATATGAAAAAATAAATTTAAGTTTTACACATTATAAAATAATTTTTGGGACAATTTACGCAAATAAAATAAATGAACAAAATCTTTACACAAATATAATATTGGCAATTTTCAGACGCAAATGCAACAAACGCAACTGTATATAATCCGCTACACCCTGTAGCGGAACTCAATTGCACGTAATCCGATACAAGCTATCGCGGATTATGTTGAGGGCTGCGTTACTCATAAACCGCTACACCCTATAGCGGTTTATGCTCATATGGTGCGAGACTCATAATCCGCTACACCCTCTAGCGGATTATGAAGAGTGTGAAAAATCGGGTTAGCTTATGTTTAAAAAAATTACACTTTCTAAAACCGGGTTTGTTTTACATAGAATAAAGGGCCTTTTAATCCATTTTAAGCCATTTTCTATGCAAAATAATTTAAAAAAAATGACTTAAAAAATGTTAGGAGTATTATAAAAGTTTGTAATATTTTAGTAATTTAGATAAATACTGGTTATAACTATATATTTTATTAAAAAATTAATAATTGATTAAAAAAATTAATAATTTAAAAATTAAAAAAATATATATTTTATTTCATGCATTAAAAAAAGCTAACAAAATATTTAATTATGAGACTTCTTTAAAATATTAATAAGCTATCAATTCGAATTTCATACATACTCTTTTGTCCATTTTTAATAGCTCATAAATATTTTTTTAATATAAGGTCCGAAACTCTGGAAGCAGTAACTCACCTCCATTGATGAAGGACGCTCCTCCTCCAAAAATTCTTTCTTTTTCACTTTACCCTTTTCACGCCTTTTAGTAACGTTCCATACCTTTATGAGGAGTTAATATCTAGCACGTTTGCTTAGTTGAGAAATTTCTATTTTTCTTTTGTTGTAAGTCTAAAATGGGCCTATTATTTTATTGCACCAATAAAATTTATCTTTTGAGAAAAAAATAAATTTATTTAAAACTATAAAAAATATTTTATCCTATGCAAAACAATTTTAAAAAAATGGTTTAAAAAATGTTAGGAGTACTATAAAAATTTGTAATGTTCTAATAACTTAGGACATTAAAGAAATACTCTACATAGTCAATAATAATTTAAAGATCGGAAAACCAGTGAACCGGACCCTTAGCCGGTCCGAGTTGACAGTCAAGCCGTACAAGCAAGCAAACCAGCCAAACTCGGAAAAATCGATGAAAACCGGATTAAACTGCGAACCGAACCGGACCGATCAGCCCGCGATGACGTTAGCATGTGCAATTTAAAACTTTTTGCACGGACGTCACCTGCTGGGTTCGAACCTGGCACTCTTGGAGAAGAAAAGATACTGTCAACCACCAGGCCAACATGCTTTCTAATTTTATAATTGCCTTTTTATAAATATATTATAACTTCTTAAACATATCCTAATTAATAACTTTATCTTATTAACTCTTTTACTCATGTAAAATTTAAAATCTCCTTACACTTTTGTCTTTTTATTCTAATTTATAATTATTAATATTAACTCTTTTTCAATATATATTTGATTAATATAATTAATTAATAAATTATTAAAATATTAAAATAACTTAATTTTGTATAAAAAATTAAATTTTATATAATTATTTAATTATAACCGAGTCAACCGGTTCAACCTGTGACCCAACGGTTGAACCAGTGACCCGGTGACCCAATAGTCTCACCGGGTTGATTACCGGTTCGATTCTGATAACTATGCTTTATTCTATGCAAAACAAACCCGGTATTAAAAAGTGTAATTTTTTTAAACATAAGCCAACTCAGTTTTCCACACTCTTCATAATCCGCTAGAAGGTGTAGCGGATTATGAGCCTTGCACCATATGAGCATAAATCGCTACAGGGTGTAGCGGTTTATGAGTAACGCAGCCCTCAACGTAATCCGCGATAGCCTGTAGCGGATTACGTGCAATTGAGTTCCGCTACAAGGTGTAGCGGATTATATACAGTTGCGTTTGTTGCATTTGCATCTGGAAATTGTCAATGTTATATTTGCGTGAAGATTTTGTTTATTTATTTTATATGTGTAAATTGTAATTTTTGGTTGGATTATTTATTTTTATTTATAAAATTTAAAATGTTAACTACATTACAAAATTAGATGTTGCAATACTAGCGATTAAATAATTGTAGTATTATTATATATGAAATTATTAATTTTTTTAATCTTAATATTTTTAATAGTGAATTATTTTTAAATTTATAAATTTTAATAATATTATTGTATATAAAATAATAACTACATTAATTTTAATTATTTTAATTAATTAATTAAGTGGGACTATAATAGGGACTAAAATTAGTTCTTTTTAATGAAAAAGAGAGATATTTTGAGTTTTTATTTACTATTTATAACACAAAAATTTATGTGGAGTTACTTTTTATGACACGTAGATCATAAATAAAGATGAGATGAATTTTCTACTTGAGATGGTTTTATGGAATCCTCGTGGATCCAATCCCTCGTTTTTTCAATCTTATGGCTATGGCTGCTTATAATGAAGCATTATTTCTTTAGCTGTAATATATACAACATGCATCAATATATGCATCACTTACCTTGTTGCCGTCAAGACTCAATTTTCATCTCATATTCCTTTTAATTTGCATGAAGAAACTGAAAGATATAAACAATATGCAAATAGAAGCATGGATTAAAGAAACACTGTGCATCTTCTTCTAGGAGATGAGCAGAGGTCCTCTCAAACAAGAATTTTTCCTATATAACATACCATGCATCAAAAGTATCAATAAAAAATGTTTTCGTTTCTAATTTATTTATTTTTTATTAAAAATAAAGAG
>NC_029787.2:7834957-7844856 GCF_000816755.2 Arachis ipaensis
TAGACCCCAAAAAAAAAAAGAATAATCCAAAACGTGAGGTGGATCCTGATGGTTCGTGCCTTCGTGGATTGGAAACTTCAATGGACGACGGTTTCAGTTTCGCAACAGTACACACCCATTAAAGACGCTAACGTTTTCTAAACGGCGTTTCTCTCTCCACCACGTGCTACCATCATAACAAGTCTCCTCCTCTTTCCCACTTGTTAGTTGTTGCCGCTCCATCACGTGACATCCTTCATATTTTCCACCCTCACAAACACCAATGACCAATGTCAACAGCTCAGGGTCACCGTCGTCATTTCCCTCCGCACTGATGGTAGAAAACAGAAGTTGACAACGGATCAGAACAAACGTGCCTGCTGGTCCATTCTCATTCCTCAACTGTGCTTGTTTGAGAGTGAGAGTGAGACACTGAAAGAAACTAACCGAAACTAACTCACCGGAGCCACTGCCGTGTTTTCTGCCTTCGGTGCTTTTATTTTTTATTTTCTTTCAGATCGTGCCTCCCTCAACTCAACTCATCTTCCTTGCGGTTTTTCCTTTTTCAATTTTCACTGTTTTATCTCCTATTATTCTTCTTCTCTTCTTTTCTTTTCTCGGAATCTGAGATTTAGCGCCACGTCATCATCCAAGCATATTTTGAAGACGACGTCGTTCTGAAAGATCCATCCACTCACTCGGTTATCACAACATGTTTGTCTCGTGTTCTGTTTCTGAAAGAAGCAGCAGCTGAAGAAGCTTCAGGTTCGTAAGAGAAGTAAGTTGATCTGTGAATTACTATTTTCACCGCTAACGTTGTAGTAACGTCTCGTGAAAACGACACTGGAGGTTGAAAAAAAATATGTGATGAGAATGTGAAGTGTGTGTGAGAGGGAGAGTCGCTTTTTTTATTCTGGTTGGGTAGATAGTTGGAATGGGAAAAGAAAAAAGAAATAATTAAAGAGGAGGAAGGTGAAAGGTTGAAAAAGATGGCCCCATGTTAGATGGGGACCATTGCTTTGCTGTGCATAACTACCATAGACTCCATAGTCAGAGGTCGATATCAAATTTATGCTAAAACTATAAACTTTTTTTGCTTCGTTCTCAAGCATTATTATTATTTTTGAGGTGGGTCGCTGCAATGAAAAGCTTTCTATTCTTACATTGGAATTGGCCACTGTTCAAGGAAAGTTTTTATTTAAATTTTTTTTTTTTTAAACAAAAGAAGAACCCCGCTATATCTGTTTAGGAATTAGGCCCCAGCTTGCTTTTCTATTTTTTTTTCTTTTTATCACTAGTGTGTATTATTTATTTTAATTTATTTATTTTTTCATGTTTTCCTCTGGATGAAGCTTGGTACCAAAGAATAATCAACATGGCTAGCATATCCTTTAATTGTACTAAACCTATGATTTATCAATCTGTCTCTTAAAACAGAAGCTTTTTGTGGTCGTGATATTATAATGCCAACTACCGATTAATTTTTTTTTTTGATGATATGATAAAAACGTAATTAGTTAGCATTCTGTTTTTTTGTCATTGCTCTTTTCTTTCTTGTGTTGGTCTGGCACGATCTAAAGTTAGACTCCTTGTTAGTGTTGTTGTTATTTTCTATTTATTTATCAAAGGAAAATTAACCATTCTGTTGTATTGGTGATCTCCCATTTGTGATTTTAGTTTATCTTGAACTCTCAGCTGTATCATGCAGCTTAGAAAATGGAATCGGTTTGTTAGTTAACCACACCACTTTGTCTTGCTCTTATAGGATCCATTATGGGGTTGCTCGGAGTTTTCTGATGAGCTTGTGAATTGGAGAGAATATTGAGGTAAGTGTGAGAAAATGGGGGCTATTGGTGGTGAGGAGCTGCTGAAATGGGAGAAGATGCAAGCGCTAAGTGGTCGCGAAGAGAAGATTTTTGTGTTGATAAGGCTAAGGCCTTTGAATGAGAAGGAAACTGCTGCAAATGAAACCGCAGACTGGGAATGCATTAATGATACTACCGTCTTGTACCGGAACACATTACGGGAGGGTTCAACATTTCCAAGTGCCTATACATTTGGTAAGCAAATGACTGGTCGTTAATATGTTTTTTTATTAAGGACCTGCGGATTTCATAGGAAAAAGCCTACTTTTAATCCGTTTTATTATTAGGAAAGTCCGTGTTGTTTTTAAAACTTCGCAGCTTCGTGTTTAACTTATAATAACAATAATTTGGAACTTGTAATGTATGTTGGATTCAACACATGTGTAGTCTCTAAGGGATCACTTTTCTTACTTGGAGAACATAGATTATTAGCTTTGATAAGTTGAACATTATCAGATCCAGTTACTTTTTTACTTACGGTGATGGAGATGCAGTCTTCCCTAATAAACCTGTGTCAATCTCTATGATTGTTTAACTTTGAAAGATAAAGTTAGTGGCTATTCAACAATTTGTAAAATTATATTTGTATGTTTGTCTTAATTGACATAACTGGTTAATGTGTCAATCTCTATGATTGTTTAACTTTTTTATTTTTGCCCGCAAAAGTTGATATTAAACAATCACATTTGGTGCATTCTCAATTAAGGTACTGTATGCTGTGTTGGTGACTTGGTGTCCACTTATGCACAATGTTTATGAAATTTTGTTATGATTGGTAGACAGAGTATTTCGGGGTGACTGTGATACAAGACAGGTGTATGAGGAAGGAGCAAAAGAAATCGCTCTTTCAGTTGTTAATGGGATTAACTGTAAGTATATTATTATACCCACTAGTTTCTTTAAATCCATCTCCCGTTTTGTTTACTAGGTGTTCATATAATTATATGTCCTTTCAGCCAGTATTTTTGCATATGGGCAAACAAGCAGTGGAAAGACATATACAATGGTTGGAATAACTGAATATGCTGTAGCAGATATTTTTGACTATATAAAAAGGGTAAATAATTAGGCTACCAAAGTTTTCAACTGTCTGTTTGACTCTTCATTATCAGTTCTTTACTATAACATTACCCAGTGCTATTAACACAAGTTTAATGTGACCTTTATAGCATGAGGAAAGAGCATTTGTGATAAAGTTCTCAGCAATTGAAATTTACAATGAAGTTGTTAGAGACCTCCTCAGTACAGACAATACTCCACTTAGGCTGCGTGATGATCCTGAGGTGAATACCTTTCATATATTAGGTTGAAATTTCATAAAATGGATTGCATAACTAATGGTTGTTTTCATTTCTTTTTTCTCAGAGAGGACCCATTTTAGAGAAACTTACAGAGGAGAACTTACGGGACTGGGGGCATTTGCAAGAGCTTCTATCATTTTGTGAAGGTAGCTTGTATAGTTTTTTTTAGGTTGTTTGTACAATCAAGCATTACATTAATTTATCCTTGCAGCTCAGAGACAGGTAGGAGAGACATACCTAAATGAAAAGAGTTCAAGATCTCATCAAATTATCAGATTGGTGTGTGCCTTTCCATTTCTGTAATTAAATTCTTGTACTTTTTATATCTTAAAAAATAATTAAAAAAAAAAGCTCCTAATATTGAAATTGTATTGTTTCAGACAATAGAAAGTTCTGCCAGGGAATTCTTGGGCAAAGGTAACTCAGCCACCCTAGCTGCCAGCGTGGTATGTTTGCATTTTTAAAAGTACTCCTTCTTGTTTAGGCAATAAATCCTTACCAAAAATTTTGAAATTAACTTTGTTTTGTTTCTTTGCAGAATTTTGTTGATTTGGCCGGAAGTGAGCGTGCATCTCAGTTATCATCAGCTGGGGTGAGACTGAAAGAAGGTTGTCATATAAACCGGAGTTTACTTACTCTTGGAACAGTCATCCGCAAGCTGAGGTTGCCTACTTCTTCCATTCGTATTATATATGTCATGTGTGCTTAGTTTTTAATGTAGTTTAGTTCTTTATTTGGCTGCCTATCTCTTAACCTTGGTTTTCTTAATGCTAGATGATGCATTTCAAACTGCCTTTCGCTAATTTTAGTTTCTGCCTCTAGCATCAAATATGAGAAGAAACCCTTGAATTTCCACTGACATAATTTGATTAAATGCAGCAAGGGAAGAAATGGACACATTAATTACAGAGATTCAAAGTTGACACGCATACTTCAGCCTTCCATAGGTGGCAATGCTAGAACAGCCATTATTTGTACATTGAGCCCTGCACGAAGTCATGTTGAGCAAACAAGAAACACGCTTCTTTTTGCTTGTTGTGCAAAAGAAGTGACCACCAAAGCGCAGGTTAATGTGGTGATGTCTGATAAGGCCTTGGTTAAGCAATTGCAAAAAGAGGTAGCTAGGTTGGAAAGTGAGTTAAGAACCCCTAATCCCACTGCCTCCAATTGTGATTACGTATCATTGTTGAGGAAGAAGGATCTCCAGATAGAAAAGGTCAGTTTGAATTCCTATTCCATTGCGTTTATAATTTTATATTGATTGTGGACTAGACCTAGTTGTGGAACTTACAAGATGTTGATTTAGAACAATCTTGTATATCATTATTAACCTCTCTTTCCTAGGTACATGTTTTTTTGAACAATACTTGTGCTTCATGAATTTATGTATCCCAATAGATAAGAAGGGTAGAACTGAGTTTCATAGGTCCCTAATAGTCTGCTTCAATGTCTTCTATTCTATTTATTTATTTTTTTAAGGAAAAGTGTGGGATTTTTTCAAGTTGCATTGGCCAACGTGCATATCACATTCTTATTACTAACTAAATGTTAATAACCTGGTTTCCAATTATTCAGTTGGAGAAGGAAGTTAAGGAGCTAGCTAAGCAACGTGATCTTGCTCAATCAAGGGTTGAGGATTTGCTTCGCATGATCAAAGAGGATCAGAAATCTAAAAAAGTAATTTTCATTTCCTAATAACGGAAAATTATGTCACAAATTAGCGGTTAAGCCTCTAAATTTTGATTCTCGCTTTTTTCCTTAATTTTCAGGACGGGGAAGATAACTGGGATGATGACCATTCAGTATCTGAATCATCAAGTATTTGTGGTCCACACCGTCCAGATAGGCGCATGAGAGAGTTCGACAATCCCCATTTTGATGATGGTGATGACACTGGAAGTAGTCATGAAGGTAACTCTTACTTCTATCATCCATATGCCTGTACTATGTAATTTCACAAAAATGATGCCCTATCATAAATGTGGGTTAGCATCAGATCCTGTAGTTTCAATAGTATATACAGCTCCTTACTTATGCTTGTACAGAATACCCTGATGAAGTTTGCAAAGAAGTTCAATGTATTGAGCTGGAGGAGTCAAGTCGAGACAACTCAGAACATCTTGATCCATCACTAAGTGACAATGGAGAATTAGCATTAACAGTATCTGGAGAGGAAAATGAAACGATGAATGAAGGAAGAGAAGAGAGTCAAATTCAAAACAACTCATCATATAGTTTACTTGATCAATTTTCACAAGACATATCAGGAAGTATGTCAAGTTCTAGAAGTCTTAAATTAACTCGGAGCTGGAGTTGTAGGGAATACCACATGACTGGTTCTCCCGAGAGAGCAGGAGAAATGGATAGGACTCCCGCCAATGGGTTTGAAAGATTCCCTGGAAGACCGGATAGTTGGAGAAGGAAGTTAGCTCCGCTAGATTTTGGGGATTCCACAAGATTTGGAGATGGTTCTCAGTCTTCTATCGGAAGTCCATCTGCAAATGAGTTTGGAGAAGAAGTTACTAGCATTCAAACTTTTGTTGCTGGGATGAAGGAAATGGTCAAACTTGAGTATCAGAAGCAGCTTGTTGATGGTCAGGTAAGAATAAATTTCAGTTGCCTTCTAATAAGTTTCAAGGGGGGGAAAATAAATAGAATCTTCATTTGTTATCTAGGCGAATCTTATACAAAGCTTAATAATTAATTAATTAGGTGAAACCTTACCCTTGTAGCAAACGTGGATGATTAGTATAAATTATCACGTGTACACTTCTATTGGGATCATTGTCCACTTGATGTTTAAAATCTGAATGCCCTTCCCTTTAAAAAAAGCACAGGGTCGTCATTTATCTCGATGCTTGATGACTGAATCCTACATTTCTGACTTTTAGGGTGAAGAGACACAAGGAAAATCATCCGTGAAGAATGTGAAAGATGTAGGGGTTGATCCAATGTTAGAGGCACCTGGAACTCCTCTAAATTGGTCTCTGCAGTTCACAAAGCAACAAAGGGAGATAATTGAACTGTGGAAAGCTTGCTGCGTACCATTGACGCACAGGACCTACTTCTTTCTTTTGTTCAGGGGTGATCCAAAAGACTCGATTTACATGGAGGTAGAGCTGAGAAGACTAACTTTCCTCAAAGAAACATTTTTCAGTGCAAACGGGTCTCTGAAGGATGCTCCAACAATCACGCTTGCTGCAAGGTTCTCTCTGCCTCCATCACTTATGCTTTTATTTCAGTATCTGATATATTTTGGAACATGAATCCAAGTGTGCATTTACCAAAATAATGTGATATATTTCAGTGTCTGATATATAGCCAACATTTTTTTGTAATCGAGAAACCTTGTGCTGCTAAATTAAAAATAATGTGTCAAGAAATATAAGGTTATTTGTGCTCATGACACAAAATCTAGTTGTTACTTGCACTGCAATGGTATTTACTCGTGTGCGTATTTCATGTTGTTGCAGTGTGAAGGCTCTTCGGCGAGAGAGAGAAATGCTGGTCAAGCTTATGCAGAAAAGGCTTTCTGCAGATGAGAGAACAAAGCTGTTCAAGGAATGGGACATTCCGTTGGATTCGAAGCGCAGGAGGATGCAGCTAGCAACCCGTTTATGGAGTAACACTAATGATATGAACCATGTAATGGAGAGTGCCACAGTAGTTGCAAAGTTGGTGAGGTTCTCAGAGCAGGGTATGGCCCTTAAGGAGATGTTTGGTCTAAGCTTCACACCCCAACACACAGTACGTAGATCTTCATGGAGAAGCAGCAGAGCATCTCTCTAAGGTTTGTTTGTGGATAACACACACGTGACACGTGTACAGCATTGTAGACATGATATCGAATAGTTTCTGATCACTGTTCACACTTGACATGCTTAGCATTCTTTCTTCAGTGGAGATGGAAATGTACGAGTTCCTGATGTTTGGCTTTTGGGTGGTTCTGGTTATGATTTTGGTGTACCATTTAACGGATTGGTTTCTTTTTTCTAATTTTATCGAGCACAATTGTTTGATGAGTTGCTTGCTTCTTTGTAAAGATGTTTTGGATAATATTGTAGAGGCAGAGTAGATTAGTGTATTATTGTTTTAAACGAGTTTCTCTTGTATTGTATGTATTAGCTAGGTTTGTTATTCTGATTAGCTTAACTACTTTGGTAGGTTTCAAGTCGAAACACGGATACACTTCTTTTAACTGCTAATGTCAAAATGCTACATATCTAAGGAATAAGCCACAAGACTGGCAACAAAAGTGATTCCAATAGAAAAGAAAGGATCAATTTTTTCTAAAAGAAAAAATATTGGTATAGTGAGAAAGTAAGAATTTAATCACTGATGGATCAATAATTTAATTTCGATGTGAAAATAGTTTTATATATGCATTTAATTACATAACCAACTTGGGTTGGTCGAGTGAGTTGGTCGAGTGGTCAACTCACTCGTCCGCTTAAGCAAGTGTCGGGGGTTTGAATCCTGCCTTGTGCATGCAGCAACCCATTGGTCAGCGGCAGACTCTTAAATGGAGTTTAAATCCGCAACGGATTAGTCCTTGACCTGTCGGGTTGGGAGATACCGTGGGAAACACCACACGTCGGCAAAAAATAACTGATTATAAAATATTTTAAGTTACCAATTTAATGATGTTTAAATCTAAATTTTTTTTTTTCACAAAACCGAAAATGTATTTTGTTAAAGAATGTGTGCAAATCGCTTTTAGGGTGAAGATTTTTTAAATTTATTTTACTAAGCAAATCAAGCATTTCTTACATAGATAATCGCAATGATCAGAAAGGCTAGTCAACTAACCTAGTTCAATTTGTTTCTTAGAGCTTACGCTATACGGTTATACCCATAGAAAAATGCTAAAGAAACTTTTGATAAAAATCATGGAGGTCATTGAATAAAATGAAAATATTTAAAATGAAATTCTATGGCCTACGTATTTCTTTAAAAGTCAATAAACTTAACATGTCGTTTTGAGAACTAAATATTGGTAAAAATCAAACTTGAAATAGGAAAAAAAAGGGGGCAAATTAGTTCTTTTACAGTTTTACAAACTGATTAATCTTTATGAAACATTTTTGAGATAAAATAATCCTTTGTCATTTGACTGTCATATTATTAATTAATTAATATTATTATTTGGTTTATCTATCTCAATATGGGGAAAAAAAAGTTTTTGTCATCAAATTAAACGAATTTGTCCCATAATATTTTTGGACGGTGACATTTTATAATTTTTTTTCAATTTAGGGCTTTTTGATTTGATAAAGGCCCAGCACAGCATGGTCCAGAATGAATTATGATGCGACGTCGTTTACCTTGACAGGTGACACGACGTCGTTTGTGGTAGGCAGTCTCTGGTTTGATCTAGCTTCAGCTTTCAGATGTGAGCTGTGAAATTGTGCCGAAGAGAAGCAAAAGAGAGAGAGAGAGAGAGAGAATCGAAAGGGAAGAAGAAGAAGGATGAGTCTGACATCGACGGCGGCGCACGCTGCTCGGAGGGCGGCGCAAAGAGAGAGGGTCCGGATCCTCTACAGACGCGCCCTCAAAGACACCCTCAATTGGGCCGTCCATCGTCACCTCTTCTACGACGACGTACCATTTCTTCATTTTTCCATTCCCACATACTCTCTCTCTCTCTCTGGTTATGTATAACCGTTTTTGCTTGTTCTTGTTCATCTTTTTCAGGCAGCTAACCTCCGCGAAAGGTTCGAGCAACACAGACACGTGGTTCGTTTCTGATCCAACATTGCATTCTTTTTAATTAGTACTAAATTAAGACTTGAAATATGTTGCATTTGATTAGTGCCTACTACAATACTTGTTATTTGTTAGAGTGCGTATTCTAGATTTGTTATGCGTTGAACTATGAAATTGAAGTGATCAATGTGACTAACAGGAAGACCTTGATACCATCGATCGGATGATAGAAGATGGTGAAGCTACCTACAATAAGTGGCGCCACCCTGATCCTTATATAGGTAACAACATTATCTCACTCAGATTTTGCTACTTACACTGCTTTCTTAAACAATTTGTAGAACAATATTTTAATATCTTGAATGTAAACTTCGGTTTTAGAGCTGATTACTCTATGCATTTCTATGTAATTCAATTACCAATCATGTGAAATATGCAATTTGTCTGAGGTGCGGGTCCTTTTAGAGCGTAGGCGCCAAGACAAGGAACTTCCTTTTAGTTATTAACTTGTTATTGTTTTCGGATCTTCAGATAATCTGTAACTTGTATCTGCAGTTTGTAAAATCCTATGCAGTGGTCCTTTTTCTTTTTCCTGCTCTATTATTCCGTTCAATTTTGATACTAACCTTGTTTATTTACTCGTGTTTGCTAATGTGTAATAGTTCCTTGGGCTCCTGGTGGTTCCAAGTTTACTCGCAACCCAACTCCACCCGAGGGGGTAAGTCTCTATGATTATACACCAAGTTTATCATGTCTATTTTCCCATCTCTCTCAGTTGATACACTCAATCTTGGTGGGCTGAATGCTTATTCTTTTGTATACCTATTATTGGATATGATACTCCCCTTGTTACATGATATCTTACTCTTCTATAGATTAGTGATTTGTTTTTCACTTTTCAATTATTCAATAGTTATGACTATACATATTATGTTGCAAGGGATGGTAATGTGAAGAAATAGTTAGAATTAGAGAGTTAGTTTGGTTAAAGGGTAAGCCAATATTTAGGTAGAGTTTTTATTTATGAAATCATTAAGAAAGAAATTCT
>NC_029787.2:7845258-7845964 GCF_000816755.2 Arachis ipaensis
TAAATGGTTTTTTTTTTTTTTTTTTTTTTTTTTTGATAAAACACTGGTTTTGTTTGCTGTGTATCCAATTTCACATAATTGGAATAGACTTTGTTGTTGTAATTGTCTTGGTAAATGTAAAGGCATAGGAGAGGAGTAAACCCTCTTTTATTTGAGAGTTAAGGTATCCATGTGTGCCTTTCTCTGATCCTCAATCATTTTCCTCGTTTTTCCTATGAGATCCTCAAGTTACCAGTTATAGGTTGGTGTGAGACTGGGATAGTTATCGTTTGATGTTTTAGTGCCTTGGAGTATGCTTATTTTTTTTACCTAATCTGGAGTTCTGTTCTTGCTGCAGATTGAGATAGTTTATAACTTTGGTCGTGAAGATAATGACTGAAATCATAAGCTTTTTTCTTGTAATGAATAAAGGTAATCAATTAACTTATAATATGCTTACTAGATTGTGGATTATGTTGTGAGTATGCACCATTACAAATAAAACATGCTTGAAATTAAAAGACAGATCACATATTTCTATGCTACATCACCAAATTCCTGATCCTTTTATTTGTATTATGATTAAGATTAATCATGGGATGCGTTGTGGTGTGCACTTTCTTTCTCCCATTGCTGATTGGCACAGTTCTTGCTGCGGAACTTCTTCTATGGCTTTTAATTTTTTGACTGTTTTCAATTTTGATGTAGATTGGTCCAACCATGCTTC
>NC_029787.2:7845977-7853052 GCF_000816755.2 Arachis ipaensis
CGCTGTTCTTGGAACACTGGATGTACTGAGATTCTGTTTTAACTCATCCTTGTGTGAAGGAGTCTCTTTATGGTCATAAACCTAAAGTAGCATTTTCTACTGCTGGATTTGTATGAATGCATATATCAAACTGCAAATTCAATGCTGACACTTTTCATTTGCATTTCATAGCATTCTTGCAGCGTAAACATTTGAACCTTAACTGCGGTACCATTTTTCTCCTACTATTTCACCATCTAAGATTTGAGGATAAACTCCACGGAAAGCGGCAACTGCTTTAATTGTTACTTAGATAAATGCTTTACGGTGAGTTTGGGAGACAAATGAGTTTTTTCACGTCCGGGAATATGATTTCATAATATACTTATTTTTTTTTTAATTTCAAACACAACCTAGTAGTTTTCTCTTTTCTGTTACCGAGGATGTCTCTTGTATTTCGAATAGTACTAATGTTAGCTTGAATTTCCTTTTTGAACAATCTCGTATCGTCTGTAAGTTGATGATTATTCATGCAGCCACACTCTGTTGTATAATATAAGTTAGGAAACATTTCAAGTGCACCAGGGAATACCGATGCACCAATTGTTTTAACCGTTGATTTCAATTAATATATATTATATATATTTTTTATAATTCAGATCAACGGTTAAAACAACTGGTGCACCGGTACTCCCGGTACACTTGAAATGTTTCCTATAAGTTATAACATTAATTAGTTGCCAAAGATCCCAGGATCCAAGATGTTCTTTCCTTTTCTCAATGCCAGAGTGTGTTCAACATTGCGCATAATGACTTGCGTCATGTCATTGGGGTTGCTCTTAATGACTTTCAATTTCGGATATGGCATGGCAACTGGACCACCAAAGCACCAATGGCTTATTTGGCTTGGAGCTTCCTTGATGGTTGTATGCTTCTACCTTGTAGCTCAGGGGATTCTCATAATCATTGACTTGTTTCTTCACCAATCAGGAAACTCACATTCCTCACTGTAGCACCCTAATATTTGATGTTCCTGCTTAATTCTTTTTCGTTCGTATTCATTTCCTTACGAGGTTTTGTTTTGTTTTTTCAAACTAAACTAGTAGCATTCTTTCTTTGAGAGGAGGCATCAATAAAAGTACATCATATACATGTGAATGATATGAGTTAATCCCAGTGTTAATAAGGGCTTGTGATTTATTTCCGGATCTCAATTTTTTCCAAGTGATATTCCAAACTTTGATTCTTACCTTACTCAAGTATTCATTTTTAAATATTCACTTCAATTAGAGAAAAACAAAAATGTTGTGTACTTTGTATATTTTTAACATGTGGAAAAAAAATAAAAGATTAAATTTTTTTCATTTATTTAAAAATTAGAAAAATAATTAAGAAGCTGTTTTAAGGTATCTTGTCATTTTTATTGTGAATTATTTACTTAGATGTGGTATGTGTAACTGTGTGCACGAACTTTTCTTCTCTTTCTAATGATAAAAAACAAAAGTAAAGTGAAGAAAATAGAGTGAAAAACCAAAGGGGTCGTCCAATTAGAATTACTACTTACTAGTCAAAGTGGAAGGAGTGAGTAACCGAGTGAATGAGTGAACGAGTGATGGATATGGAAAAGGTAGTTGATGTGGCTCCAAATTGAACACGAAACTGAACCATACTAAAACAATCTATTTCACTTGCGCACACACGCACGCACCATCTCGTTCTTCTAAGTTCTAAGTTCTAACTTAATCTTAATGGAGACTCTGAGTTGGTCTCACAATGTCTCTTCTTCTCTTCACCTACCCCTACCCCACTCCGTAAGTAATTCTCCACCTTTTCAATCTTCTCCATTGTTTTACCAGACCTGCCAGGTTAGGAGGTTCAGGATTTGCTGCACCTCTCATCAAACTTCCAAGGTATGCTCTAAACTTAGCTCCTACATGCCATTTTTCCTGTTAGTTTTTATTTTGCATCATCTCTGAAGTTTAGGGAAGTCTATATACATTGAACACTAGTTTGGTAATTCACACATTAATAGCCATAAGGCACTGCTAATTAATCCATCTTTCTATAAATTAAATGTGAGTAAAATTGGAAACTCAAATTGCAGTTGTCTTCACGTGAAATTACTAGTTGAGAATCATGAGATGATAATTTAATTAAACCTGTCAAATCATCTAACTGTTCTTACCTATGAACTTATGTGAAAGACAACTGCTTATGAATCTCTACCAAATTACAAATACTAGATTAGTCAAGATACCAATTACCAAGGGTGTGATTGAATTGCATTTTCATTTCTGTTATTATTTTAAGCGTGTCTGTTTTCAAAATTTTGCCAAAGAAAAAGAAGCAAATACAAAAGAAGATTTTATTGTTTTCACGGTTTCTTTTTTTCCTTTATAAATTATGAGAGAAAACACTTGGAAATGAAAACAGAAAATGAAAATACAAACTAAAGACACCCTAAGTTGTTTACATTTAATGAAGAGGTATTCCCTTCAAGTCTTTAGATTATTATTTCCAATCTTTGGTTTAGGTTCCTTAAATTAAAGATCATTATCACAATGATGTGCTTATGCAGAGGAATCAGATGATCATATCTGTAACTGGGGCAACAGGTTTTATAGGTAGAAGGTTGGTGCAAAGGCTTCACGCAGGTTATCATTCCCTATCTCTGCCTCTAACTTCCTACATCCCATTCGTGATCGATTTTGATATATTTACTGGCAGTAATGACGGATCCAAAAAATTTAGGTAGCGCGAAAAGATAATGATAAATAGTTTTTATCTTAATGTGAGATTAAATTTAATGATTACTAGGGACAAACACGCATACACATGTATACAAGCATAAATTTTTATGCTAGTGGTGAGTTTGCTGATAAATAGTTGCTTCAGTCTATATATTGCTTCCCTATATCTCAATCAAGCTAACTTTCAGCTATCAAAACAATTTGCAGACAAGCATAGTGTTCATGTCTTGACACGCTCTAGATCTAAAGCTGAAGCAATTTTCCCGGGTAAGAAGGTAATAAATCATTGTAATAATTTGATTAGTACTCACAATCTGGAAATCAGTTAATTCACCAGTGCAAACATTGATCAAAATTACACATCAACTGCACTTAATAGTGGCAGAGTTCCTTTAATTTATAAGTACTATTTTTTTTGTTGGTTTAAATTCATACCTAATTCAGATCCCTTCACTATTGAAAGTCTACAATTATCTTCCTTTTAAATAAATAAAAAAGGTAGACATATAATGCACTTTGGATTCATTGGTTAACTTTGCCTTGTCCTTCCAGTGAAAGACTTTCCAGGAATTAAGATTGCGGAGGAGTCGGAATGGAAGAATAGCATTCAGGGCTCAACAGGGGTGGTAAACTTGGCTGGAATGCCCATAAGTACCAGATGGTCTTCGGAGGTTATTGCCTTGTTCCTATCACTGTCATTATTGGATTGTATTGACTTAAAGATTCATAGAGTTTTCGTTATTACGAGATAATAGACATCTTCCCAACACTCATTTTAATTCTGCAGATAAAAACAGAAATCAAGCAGAGCAGGATTAGAGTAACATCAAAAGTAAGCATATGATTCCTGATGATACAAATTGAATATGAACCTTTTTATATGTATATTTTTCTTGACAAATATATGTGCATCAAGTTAAGCAAGTTTTACTTACAAGCAATTGCTTATTCTTCCTCTGACCTATCCATTTAATAGCAAAGGTTGTAGAATTGATAAACAGTGCGCCAGAGGATATTCGACCTAAAGTTTTCGTTAGTGCAACAGCTGTTGGTTACTATGGTATGTTCATATGCCAAATCTTCTTCTCTACTGGTCGATTATTTTCTTGCTTATTGGTTGTTAACTGCTTTGGTGCACTCTTTAGAATCACTTGTATTGATAGAGAAGTATGCATGATTTTACATATAAAATGTCTTTCACTTCTTTTCACTGTTCAGGCACCAGTGAGACACAAGTGTTTGATGAACAAAGTCCATCAGGAAATGATTACTTGGCCGAGGTAAGAACAGATGTTTGTTGATACTATTGCAGAGAATGCAAGATATTAAAATTATAGAATCTCGCAAGAATATTCTGAGTATTACTCAGCAGGTTTTATGAAGATATACAGTCATTTACATTTTCACCTGAAATACTATTAAACTTGAATACTAACTGATTAGCACATCAGTTGTTATTCAAATTAATGGAGCATTTCGCGATATATACCATCTCTTGCATTATAGGTCACATTGACGGATGCTGTCTTATCTTTTCAGGTATGTCGAGAATGGGAATCAACAGCCTTAAAAGTAAACGGGGATGTTAGAGTAGCTCTAATTCGCATTGGTGTTGTTCTTGGTAAAGATGGTGGAGCACTAGGTATTAGCCTGTAACTGCTTGAATTTATGATTCAACATCAAATATTATCTGAAGTTCCTAAAATTCATTATCTTTTTGTGTGTTTAATCTTCTACAGCTAAAATGATACCTCTCTTCAAGATGTTTGCTGGTGGACCTATAGGCTCTGGAAAACAATGGTATGTCCCTCATCTTCTAGCTGTTATTGATTGGTTCCCGGCTGCATCTTAATTTTAGAAAGGCGCCATAGTTAAGTTATTTTTCTTTCTTTTTGTACAGGTTTTCCTGGATTCATTTGGATGACATTGTTAATTTAATATATGAAGCACTGATAAATCCCTCCTATGAAGGTGAACCCTTAACTCTCACATCTCCAAAGTGAAATTTATTGAAATTCTGAACAACCAAAAATTAGTGGATATAGAACATTGGCTAGCATAGATAGTTTGGATGGTGCAATTCTTGATTCTGACTTGTGTGATTTGATTACCATGTTCATATATATCTTTGGTTTTTGGTGCACTATCAAATCAACAGTTATGTTTTCCGTTTAGTAATATAGTTTATGAATGCTTCACATCATTTAGGAGTAATCAATGGAACTGCACCAAATCCTGTCCGATTCGCGGAATTGTGTGACCAACTAGGATATGCCTTGGGTCGCCCGTCGTGGCTGCCGGTACCAGACTTTGCACTCAAGGCTGTCCTTGGCGAAGGTGCTTCTGTGGTGAGTAGTTGGTTAAATTTCGCTCTCTCTGTGCTATTTGTTTAGTGTGAAATTCACCGAAATGCATCTTTGAATCTCTCTTTGCAGGTATTAGAAGGGCAGAGAGTGCTTCCTAATCAGGCTAAGAAATTGGGTTTCCCATTCAAATATTCTTACGTGAAAGATGCCCTTAAATCAATTCTTTCATGAAGCAATATTACCATGTCATCTGCCATATTCTTTATTCTTTGGCCTCATGCTCCACAACTTTTTAGCGGCATTCACCGTTGACTGAGATTTCTGAGATCAATGGATGCTTCATGGCATTACAATATCATATTATTATTATATATATTCCTTCCTAATTGTATCTCCAATCCCACTTCATTATGATACAATTTAGAACAAAGAAGTTTGTATATATATCTATCTATATACTATATAGATCTGTTGTAAACTTAAATCCCAATTGACCATTTCAACATCTGGCAAATCATATGTCAGAAAGGGGTAAAGTACTAAATTGGTCCCCTAGGTTTGGGCGTAATTCTGTTTTGGTCCTTAAGGTTTAAAGTGTTCTATTTGAATCCAAAACGTTTTCATTTAGCATCAATTTAGTCCCACAGTGAGGTCAAAATTAAATAATTAACAAAATGTCCTACATAACAACAGTTCAAGAACAAAATCGATAATTTGGAGATCAAGTACAAGCTCCAGAGGCATAAAATCAACCATTGATACATCAATACATTTATTTATTATTTTTTATAATTTTATAGAAAATATTTTATTTATATTATAAAAAATAATAAAAAAATGTATTGATGTATCAATTGTTGATTTTATGCCTCTGGAGCTTGTACTTGTTCTCCAGATTATCGATTTTGTTCTTGAACTGTTGTTATGTAGGACATTTTGTTAATTATTTAATTTTGACCTCACTGTAGGACTAAATTGATGCTAAATGAAAACGTTTTGGATTCAAATAGAACACTTTAAACCTTAAGGACCAAAACAGAATTACGCCCAAACCTAGGGGACCAATTTAGTACTTTACCCTATCAGAAAGTGTTGCAGCTCAATTACACTTACACCTTTATAAACAACTGTTACAGCTCAGTTACACACTTGCACCTTTATAAACAAAGCCTAAAATGATTCTAATTTCTTCATCTTGTGATTTTAATTCTCATTATTCGGATATGTTATTTATCACACTCCTAAGTAAATTAATCCACACTTGTCAAAGGCTGGTTCTGGCCGTTGGTCCCCAATTGGATCTGGCCGTTACCAGTGCTATTACGGCTAAGTCCCTCCCCGTTAGCACTATTCTTAGATTTTCTGCAGAAATTACCGAAAGATCCTTCAATTTCTTCAAGAGTTTTACCGCGCGTTTCAGGGAGCAGAGTATAGTGAAATACCCACGCAGCAGCTGCAATTCCAGCAAAGAGAAAGAAAGCCCCACCAGTGGTAATTGCCTTCGTGAGGGACAAAAAGGTCATTGAGATCACTCCACTGGTGACCCTATTCACCACAGCTCCAATAGCTACACCCTGAGCGCGCAGCCTCAACGGAAATATCTCCGAACTATAAACCCACGTAATGGGCCCAGACCCAATCGAGAACGAGCCCACATAGGACAAAACCGAGGCTATGCTAAGCCCAATGGCCCAGTTCAGCGTCGTCTTCGAACGATTCACTACGGTGAGACTCACCGCAAGGGTTAGAAGCGAGATTATCAAACCGCTAACGCTGCTTAACAGCAACTTGCGTCTTCCAACACGATCCAGGAAAAAAGTGGCCACTAAGATGAAAATCGTTTTGACGAATCCAACGGCTACGGTTGCGAGAAGCTTTTTATTATCAGATTTGATCCCAGCCTTCTCAAAGATTCTAGGGCTGTACAAAACGACGGCGTCTATGCCGGTAGCTTGCGCAAAGAAGTGAATCCCTAAGGAAGCGATGAAGATGTGGCGCACCGCGGGTGTAGGATAAAGGAGAAGCTCCTTCCATACACCC
>NC_029787.2:7853079-7864326 GCF_000816755.2 Arachis ipaensis
AGTCGGAAGTCGGAGATTTTGTTGAGGATCTTTCTGGCTTCGCCTATTCGTCCTTGAGAAACGAGCCACCTTGGTGATTCCGGCATGGCTAAAACCGCCACGGCTAGGAACATTGAAGGAATCGCTCCTACTCCTAGCATCAACCGCCAACCCATTCGAAGTGAAAGCTTTGAAAATGCATAGTTTGAGATGTATCCCAGCAATATTCCTCCGTTCAAAAACACCTGAAGGTATGTATAAATTTTAAATCACATGTGAATCAGTTTAGTGCACCATAATATTATCCCCATGCAAAGTTGTCTAATATAATTTGAATATGAAATGTTATGCACTTGCTCAAAATTAGTAACTAAATTAACTCTTATGTATAGTAACTAAATTAACTATTACGTATTTATCTATAAATATGTGTTATTGATAGTCAATTTAGTGGTTTATGATTGAATTTGAATTATATAAGTTTGTACATCACATCTCAAATGCGTGTCAAAGTACTCTTGGACTCTTGGTCACACACAGAATATCTTCATTGGATTCCAGAATCGTATACGGCACGATGTTAACAGTTAATTAACACTATGGTTTAGACTTTAGAGCCAAACTATAACTAGGTATTTTAATTGCATTGTATTCAGAAAACAAAACCCTAAAAATCAAACGCGATCTAAAATAAAAGTTCAAGTATGATATGAGCCACACGCTAATATAAAAAGATAAGACAAATTGAAAGAGAGTAGAGATGAGATGTGACCTCAGGCAAGGAAGAGAGGAAACCACGGGAAGAAGTAGGAGAGATTTCTGAGGTGTAAACGGGTGCAATGAGGAAAGCAAAACCGATTCCTATGCCGGCGACAAACCGGCCGAACATGAGGAAAGCATAGTTTGGTGAAAATCCCATCAGAATTGCTCCGACGAAGAAAATTACGGCGGCCAATATAATAGTGTAACGGCGACCAATCCAATCAGAGGTTCTTCCAGCTATGTATGAACCTATTGGAGAGTACAAGTTTATTATACCGGCAAGGATTTCAATCTTCACATCCGAAATTCTCAGATCTCGCTTTATGTACATAGCTGCTCCACTCATCACACCAATATCTGTAACAAACATAACATAACATTATAGAAATGAATGGTTATTGTAATGGTGATGGTGATTACTAGTTCTACTACTATTACTGACCGTAACCAAGGAGGATGGAAGTCATGGAAGCAAGCATAGCACAAGCTAAGGCATATTTGTTCCTTGATGGCTTCTTTTGATGAGGCTCAAATTCATTGTGAGTTGGAGCTGCTGCTACTTCGGCCTCAGCCATCTTAGTTCAATGTGAAAGACTAATAGATTTTCACATGTATTCATTCCATTCACATGGACAGAACAGAAAGAGATAAATAAGAAGGGGATGATTGCATTTTTGGTTCATAAGTGGGCAGTAGTCTATTTCTTAGTCAGTGACCTCTTGCTTTGTTTTTTGTTTGTAACTTTTTTTATTTTTTTAGTCAGTCACCTCTGTATGATTGAATACCATGATAACAGCTGGCAGATCACACGTCACCCCAAAGGTCACTCACCTTGACTAACTGGTCGTAGATAGGGGTGGCAATGGATAAGGTAGGGTAGGGTTTGGAGCCAACCCTAACTCTATCCGCGGGTCGAGATTTTTATATAAATTCAACCTTATCCTACCTGCGGATTGAGAATATCTCAACCCTAATGCTACCCGCGGGTTACAAGAAAAGATGCAACATTATTAGATAACTTAAAAGAGCTGACTTTTATGTAAAAAAAATATTAAATTATTAATTAATGATCTTCTTTTAATGACTAAAAATCTTTTGTATTTAGTGAGGGGTATTTGGTTCAACATCTACTTAAAACATATTTTTATATAAGTATATAATATATACATGTATAGAAGGCGAGTTGGTCGATTAGGGTTGAGACACAACTCATACCCTACCCGACTCGTACGAGAACCCTATCCGCATCCTACCTTACCCGCTGCAGATCGGGTTGATAATCTTACCCGACCGAATGAAGTCGGATTGAGTACCCACGGTAGGGTACATGTAGCCAATCCTAGTGGTAGACTTGACTTGACTGATTAACCATCACTCATTAGTCAATTACAAAGTAACATAACTTACTCCTTTATCTCCAACCTCATAAAAGGTCCTCTTAAACTGCAAATTATTGGATCTTTATAAAGAGTTATATTATAATAGTATTCATCCCTGAATACTATTCATTATTTGATGACATACAGACAGAGTTTATACTCCATTTAATATTACACAAAAATATCAAATATAATTTACTTGTAATAATAAAATGAAAATCACATGTTAGATAAAAGTTTCATATTAACAGCCTTATATCAGCAAAATTCACTTTAGATTCTATTAATTATTGTGTTGTGATATTTTTTTTCTTTAGTGCATGTGGTTTGACGGAAGCGTGCAATCATTTTGAGTAAAGTGTTTGATTCGTGTCACCACTTGAGAGAACTATTTCAACATTTCTGCAACAATTATAAGTCCTTCCTAGTTTTTGGTTTTTCTTTTTCACTGGAGTTCTTTATCAATTTTATTTTTTTCAGATGGACTAAATAACCCTCAGTTTTAAGCATTATATTACAAATTCACTCACATTATACATTCACACACCTAATATTTTAGAGTTTTTATTCACTACTTGGTCGTCTTCGAGTTTTAAACTCGAATGCAGCATATCAAAAGACACATTAAGAGACCCATGATTTGCCACTTAATTTAGACCTACTTTGGGTAAATAGCTTAATTAAGCTCTTTTTGACAAAATAGTTTAAACAATAAATGACTATATTAAAAGTAACTTATAAATAAGTTATTTTGTATTTGGGTTTTTAATTCTAAAAATGCTTATTTTATAGAAATGTGATAAAAAATAGTATTATAAGAGAAGTCATTTTTTTTTACTTCTCTATAAGCTCATAAATAATTTTTTAGAAAACTAGAATTTGATTTTAAAAATTACACCAGATATTAATATTACTATTTTTCATGAGTCAAAAACTCAAAAAAAGTTATTTTCGAAGTTTCCAAACAGGCCCTTAAAGCCTCAGCTGCAGGCCTTCCCCAGTTGAAGCTTTGTTTTGGACAGGTGCATGGGCCAGGCATTCTCCAGCTGAGCTTAGTAATTATACTTTGGGTCAACGAATGTAACTAAATTTGGGCCTCTCGTCTTCCAAATTATGAACCCAACATTTATTCGTTTCTTTGCAATGCTACCCAATAACAAATGAGATATTGTATTGAGATTGGATCCCAACATAAAAGACAAGAGATAAACGACATTGGATCTTGACCCCAAAAAACCAAGACATTGGATAAAAAATTTCCGAAAACATTACTAATATACATGCTGACCCAAAAAAAAAAAATTACAAAACTTGCCAGCACATGGAAGACACAAGCAATTGACCCAAAGCAAGAAAAGCCAGAGGAACTGCACCAATGCTCCTGAGTCCTGACCAAAGTACATGATTTCCATACCATCTTGTCCACTTAATCCGGAACCATGTAAATGCAGATATTATCTTCAAAACAATGAGTTTTGTTTTTATACTCATCTATTTATACATTTAGATTACTATTCAAATAGTGGATTTAAAAAGTAGATATATAGCAATATATTATTGACTATACGTATAAAATTATTTTATATCAATAATATATGAAAATTAAATTCGTACCAAAATAATAATAAAATAATTAAAAAATAAAAGATAAGGGGATGGACGTAATTTTCCGTCTTGGGGATCCATGGTTCATTTTTCTTTTTTTGGTCAATTATTTTTCTAGAGATGCGGTAATAAATCTTGTACTACTGTAGCAATAAGGACCTCACAATCTTGTGAGCCCCCTTATGCTTCGACAACTTGTCCTAGTTGCACATTCATCAATAAATGCTTCGTTGTAATGAAGATTTAGGCTCTATCCAAATTATCCCGAAAAATACGAAGCTTACATATTAACAATATTCGGACTAGATATGGAATTTAGCAGAAAGGCATATATAATTTATTTGCATTGATAGAGTAAATATCACATCATGCTTAATCAACTGAATCTGAATAGTCTGAAAATGTGGCACGTCCTACTCGAATTATTCTTTTTTTGGAGTTACCCCCACTAATGCCACAACTTGATAATGGAGTTGGAGTGGTTCCGTATTAATTTTGCATTGGACTTTAGTGACATGAAATTTTTATTTGATGACGAGTCTATGAATATATCAACGTTATATTATATCTTTAAACAAAGTGAAATGTAAAACTAAAAGCCCAATATACATAATTCATATATGATATGCCGAAAGCGAAACGAAGATGCTACATTAATGTCATGAATTGAAGACACGATTATTATGAAGATAGAATCATTACATGAAGATTTGCGCAGAATATCCGAGAGGCGCCGCTCTAGACTTTAATGTATATGATAGATGATAGAGAAAAGAAATTAAAGTGTATTACCACCTTACCATTAACCGCCTAATATCTCGAACTTGCAGAAATTGACATGAACAGCATAATATTTTGGCTTTTATTGATGATTCTCGCTGCTTTAAGTAAAGTTCTTGTTCACCTCCAAAAAGCTTAGGATGCTAGGGAACTCATTCATTCATGGTCATCAATCGATATTCTTATCAATCTGCTATTCTATGCTAAAGCTTAAATAATTTACTATTCATTGGTGTTCGTTTCGAATCTTTGAATATTCTCCCTTCAAACCTTCACAAGTAAACGCAATATCAAATTCAAAGTCGTATAACATTATGAAAATCATGTTCACAATCTTAATTAGGCCCCAACAGGGGGCAACATTTAGAATATGAATTGGAGAGGTTATAGTATTATACCCATAAGCCTATTCTGGATATTCTACTTCCATATAAGCATAAACATAGTAGATTCTTATTTATTCTAATAGCATTACACACTCTCTACCTACTACAAATCTATAATTGTAAAGAGTTGGTGGAAGTTGTATAATCATACAATTTGAATTTCCACTCTTTCAATCAAATGTTATACTAAAGTAGCATTCCTTTGATATTATCCTCGAATTTTCTCCAATAAGCAAAAATTCAGACACATCTCAACTCTTGAGCAAGTAGTAGTTTACAAAAACAGGACGTGTTTCTTTTTTATCCTTATTCCCCACGGCGGTACCTTGGTTGAAGAAGGAAAAAATAAATGTCTTTTTCAAGTGATACTCTAAAACGCAATTAAAAATTAACACAAGATTCCTATGATAGCACTTGGGTGTCTCCAATTGGGCAACGAACACTAGTAGGCATATAATCAAAGACTCAAAATTGTGGTCAAAACTCAAAACCAAACACACTACCCACACCTCTTTTACGCGCATTGAAGAGAATTCAACCTCCCCCAAAATTGTCCGTTTTCCTAGGAATATGACCTCATACCTTTCTCATTATATTATTGTTATTTTGTGCAAAGTCATAGACCTAAACGCCACTCAAAACCGTAACGTTATCAGAATCTAGCTAGATTAATTTAATTTGATATGAAGCGATAAAGGGGAGCCCCCTTGAGAACTTTCAGACTTAGAGACTAGTAAGTTGTAACAACCAACAACGAGGCTAGAGAAAGATGGCCATATACACAGGACCACGTAACAATAATAATAATAATAATATGAAAAGCGAGGCCAGTGCCCTGCCTCCACAGTCACATGCTCCCTCGTTGAATTGAAAATGGTGGGATTCGATCAATCAATCCCAAAAGGATCCAAACACTGCTCTCCCCACTCTCCTTGTCCCCTGGGAGAAAAAGATAATTAAATTATGAAAAAGAATAATTTTAATCATTGAACTTCATATTTATCTACTTAATAAAACAAATATATCTCCAGGGTTATATGATATTATATCTTTTCTGTTGGACCTAACAATTAAGGGTTTTTATTTTAATATATTTATTTATACATCTCAAACTTCAAAAACAGAGTAATGCACTTGGACTGCTGCAACTCAAGATCAATTGTGAATAAGGTGAATTTTTATTCGAATCATAAAATTCAAGGCAACAATAAAAATTTCGTTACACTAGAACTCGAGTCTCTCTACAAGCAAGCAAGGCATCCATCTGCATGAAGCTTAACGATGCCGAAATTGCAAATAACAGGAGCAGAGATAACCCTGCCCTGTTTCTAAAACCCTTTTTGCTAAAGCTTAAATCAAACTACAACGAGAATAGTAACAATATAAAGGATAAAGGATTATTTAGAAAATAAAAATAAAAATCTTAATAGACAACAACCAACAACAAGGACATGGTAATGTTAAAGACCAACACCAAACTCAAGCACAAGTAGAATCAGTCACAACTTCGCTGAACTCATCACTGGAACAATAGTAGAAGCCATTGTTCTCCATTGCATTCAAGGCACAAGATGAAGATGCAACCAGATATGGCATGTTATCAAATGAGAAAGCGAGTCTAGCAGCAAGAGCCGCAGCATTCATCATACTCTTCTCATCAACATCTTCATCATCATCATGGCCATTCTCATCTGCTGCAAACTCTTGCGCCCTGTGCTTGAGTGTCTCGAACATGAGCTCGGGCTCGTGCTGCATCACTCGGAGGACGTCTCCAGAGGAAGGCCCAGGGACCGCGCGCGTCACCGCAAAGCCATGTGGGCCGTCCCTCTGCATCACCCGAACAACGCTCGGGCCACCAAAGAGGTTATGGAGACCTCCAAGCGCCTCCTCATAAGCCCCACCCAAGAACATTCCCAGATAGTAGCCACCATCATTGCCTTCCAATTCATGAAGGGGCAAACTTGATTCTCCCCCAATGAACCTGTCAATCTTCCCATCACTGTCACAAGTCAAATCCGATAGAATCCCCTTCGCCGTCGGCTTCTCATCGAGCCTGTGAACCGGTACAATTGGAAACATCTGATCAATCCCCCAGAAATCAGGAATGGAGGTGAACACAGAGAGGTTCACATGGTAAGTCCGCACCGGATCCTTCGCCCCAATTGCACTGCTCACAAGTTCACACAAGCCATCTACAGAAGCAAGCTGTTCCATTCCCAAAGTACCCTGCTTGAACTGCTCAACACAGCGTTGTTTCAACTGCTCCATGTAAAGCACACAGTTTTCATAGTCACCAATCATGGTTGCCGCCGAGAGGCTATGGTAATCGGCGCGTGCTTCATCGGAAAGCCCCTCAACCAAGTACTGAAGCCCAATTGTGGACAATGTTGGAGCTCCATAAGAGCTAGCTCCAATGGCTTCAAAGATCAAAACAGAGTGATGAGACACAATGGCTCTTCCACTCTCACTGCAAATCACAGGGTGCTTCACGGACCTTCTGTCACAAACAAACTGAACCGCGCTAACCACTGCGGCCGCATATTCTTCCAAACCATACCCAACAGAGATATCAGAGTCACATGACTTTGTGCCATCATAATCAATTCCCAAACCACCACCAATGTCGATGACACGCATCTGGGCACCAAGCCTAACCAATTCACAGTAAATCTGTGCAGCCTCTCCAACACCATCAGCAAGCAACGCAGTGGTTGGAATCTGAGAACCAATGTGGAAATGCAGAAGCTGAAGGCAATCCAGCATGCCCAAATTCTCAAGCTTCTTCACAACACGAAGAACCTGAGTAGTGTTGAGTCCAAATTTCCCTTTCTCGCCAGAAGTAGAACCGAAATGACCAGAATGCTTGGTTCTAAGCTTGGCACGAAGACCAATAACCGGTCGAATGCAAAGCTTTTTGCTGATCTCAACCACCAAATCGAGCTCTTCCTCTTGCTCAAGAACAATAACAGTGTTGAGAGCAAGCTTCCTCGCAACAATTGCAAGAGAGATATACTCTCTGTCCTTGAAACCGTTGCAAACAAGAAGCGCTTCTTGATTCCCCTTGCAGAGGCATGACATGGCTAAAAGAAGCTCCGGTTTGGATCCGGCTTCGAGCCCGAACCGGAACGGTGAACCGAATTTAACTATGTCCTCCACAACGAACCTGTCCTGGTTGCACTTCACGGGGTATACACCTTGGTAATGACCATCGTACCCCTGTTCCTGGATCGCAAACTCGAACGCCGATTGAAGAGACTCGAGGCGGTTCTTGAGTACGTCAGGGAAGCGGACGATGAGCGGCAGCTGGAGGCCGAGGCCGCCGGAGTGTTTGGGATCGGAGACTTTCTTCACGATTTTCAACAGATCGATCTCCTGGTGGGGAAGGGTTCCGAGGCCGTGCGGCATGACGGAGATGTTTCCGGCGGTGTTGACGGCGAAGTAGGGAGCGCCCCAGCCGTCGATCCTGTACAGGGTGGATGACATGGACGGCGTCCAATGGGAGGTGTTGGTGTCAGCGTCGTCGGTTGTTGTCGCCAGCGGAAGTGCGCCGGTGAATGTGACCGGCGGAGGAAGAGATATGTCCCCGGCGAGAGCGTAGCCGGGAGGAGCATGTGCAGCGTCCACGCAGCAAGCCAAGGCCGGCATCTCTTTCCGCTAATTAGAATTCAAGGAAAAATGAAGAAATTGATTAGGAAGAAAAAAGAAAGAGAAAATTAAAATAGGGTTATGACTTATCAAAGTTAGGTAATCGAATTTTTTGTGAGGATGGAAAAGGTGGGGGCTTTAAAACCCGCCGAGGCCGTAGCCCCGGCTACCCCCTCAAAAGAAGACAATAAGGGAGCTATTGAAAATGGAGTAACCCTCTCTCTCCTCTCTCCGGCACACCGAAATCCCCACACCGACCCTTCAGAAGAGAGATTGTAAGACGGTGGCTCTGAGAATGGGAATGGGAACGGCGAGGGAGGGGAAGGAAAGGAAGAGAGGGCTAAATGCAACTGATTTGGAGAGAGAGAAAGAGAACTGAGTCAAGACTCGAGAGGGAAAATGGGAGCAAATATCGGAAAATCAAAAGATGGGGAAGTGATTGAAAGAAGGTGTAAGAGGATGGGTTTGTTCTCAAGAGAAGACGTGTTTGTTGTGGAAGTGAGCGAGATTTGCATGCTACGAGATGTGGCTTTATATAGCGGAGGTGGGATGGAACAAAAGTGTAATAACAAAGGGCTTAGTTGGACTCTGTGGGCCCGCCTCTTTTTACTGGGCCTCCAAACTTACAAACCAAAAATAATAAACAAACAAATTCAAAAAAAAAGATCAATCAGCGCCGAATTGCCGCGTGGCTACGGCGCTACGCCCATCATACGATATTTTGTGCGGGTTAGGTAAAGACTGCAAAATACCACGAGAATTTGAGGAAGGAACTCGGAAGTTTCCTGTAGCGTCTTGGGGATTGCGATGGACGGGTATGATTTTGACACGTCATCATGTGTCAGTTGCTCGCTTGCTTAGTGTTTGCGGCTCCAGAACTGTATTGTTTCGCCTTTCAACTAAGTATAATTTCTTTTATTATATGTTAACCAAATTTAGTGATCCAATGATAGATAAATATTTGTAAGTTTTAACATAAAAATCACATTGTTAAAATATGTATTAAATTTAACTGAGATAATACTCAATTTGGTCCTTGAACTTACATGTGAGTCCCAATTTAATTTCTAAAGTTTCAATTGCTTCTATTTAGTCTCCGAAATTTATAAATGTGTCTCATATTAGTCTCTGAGACCATTTTTAGTATAAAAACGTTAATAGAGCGTTATTGTAGACTATCACATGTCACGTTAAAACTTGTAAAATAATGCAGTTTTGATTTTGACATTTAAATAGCTCAAAAACGGCATTGTATTACTTATTTTGTTAGGTAAAATTTTAATAAACACCAGTTAGGATGTTGTTTTTGGGTTATTTGAGTGCCAAAACCAAAACGACATCATTTTGCAAAGTTTAGTGTGGCATCCGGCTGTTACGACAGTGTTCCATTAACGTTTGTACGTTGAAAATTGTTTCAAGGACTAACATGAGTTATGTTCATAACGTTTAGGAATTAAATAGAGTCAATTAAAAGTTCTTGGACTAAATTGAAACTTGCGTATAAGTTTAGGGATCAAATTGAGTATTATCTCAATTTAATTTCATAAATAAATATGTTGTTTTTACTTTCTAAAACAATATCCTTATGATATTCCATATTCATGTTAAGATTTTACTTTAGCAAAAATTTTATCGTTTCTTTCACTCTCTCGTTATTTAACTACATCATTTTTCGTAACAGTTATTAATGATTTATTGATTTTCTCTCCTTTCTTATATAATTATAATTTACCAAATTCATCATTTGAAAATTAAATATTTAGATTTCACTTTCCATGAATAAGGTTTATATTTAGAAACATATAATCCCTCACTTTTTTTTTTGTCCCTTTTCTTTTTCTGTTTTTAATTTCTTATTTTTGTCTTTTTTTTTAATATTTTTTATTTAAAAATTT
Organism: Arachis ipaensis; assembly: GCF_000816755.2. NCBI lineage: Eukaryota > Viridiplantae > Streptophyta > Magnoliopsida > Fabales > Fabaceae > Arachis > Arachis ipaensis. The sequence goes on from NC_029787.2 coordinate 7,863,511, forward strand.
GTCATTAACTAATGAGTTATTAGATATATAAAACAAAATTCGAACTTTTAAATTAACTTTTTCTTTGTTAGTTGTCTACGATATCTTTCAACCCAACAAATCAAAAATTAATTTGTCATAAATAGCCATTATTACTGGCTAATAAATTGTTACATGCACAGAATAAGATTTAAATATTTGATAATAACTGAGTTAACCACTCAACCAACTCAAATTAGTTGAGTGTAATTAGCTTTATTCCTTACTATTTTATCTTTTTTTCCTTGTTTTTTGGGGTCTTTGAACCCAACCAATATTCAGCAGCCTGCTTAAGTCATACGATATGACAGACTAACTAATTAATTAAGCTAATTAACTACAATGACTTCACTTTGATATGCCTTTATTTTATTTTAATTTTTCTGAGATGCTTTCGTTTTAAACTAATAACGTACAAAATACATTTTTTTAGTCTTTTATTTTAAATTTAATTACTCAGTGTCTTTAATTTTGTCGAATTTTTAATTAGATCTCTATATTTTTTTTAATTAGGTTCCTGTACCATATCAAATTTTATAACTAAGTCCATGTCGTGATAAAAATATTGAAATTAACGGAATATTTTCTTAAACTATATAGAATATTCAGTTAAGTATTAAACATATTCGTTTTATTTAACAGAATATTCTGTTAATTTCAACGTTTTTATCATGGTAAGAACTTAATTACAAAATTTTATATAGTACAGAAACTTAATAAAAAAAAATTATAAAAACCTAATTAAAAATTTAATAAAAATATAGGTACTGACAGAATAATTAAATAAATCAACTATTT
>NC_029787.2:7864361-7868486 GCF_000816755.2 Arachis ipaensis
TTAAATAGTCCCACAAACAAATGAAAAAAGCTAATATGACACAGTTTGAATCTTCATTTATGGGACTAATCAATGAGTCACTAAACAATAATAATATAATTCTTATCCTATAATATTTAATTTTTCAGTACGTCGAAAATATCATATACGTGCGTGCACTTTGTTGATTTTTTATATTGGTTAAATATATGTGTAATACGTTGTTATTGGAAGATTAAAAATTTTTTTTATGTGACTTTTTTTTTTAATTGATATTATTTAAATCGAATGATCCGATTTGTTTTAAGAAAAAAAAATCTACAAATTGAAAAATCTGATTTGTATTTTTTATTTTTTTTATTTTTGAAAACAAAAGTTGAACAATCTAATTTTAATATTAATTTTTTTTTTATTTTTAAAAACACAAATCTGAACCGTTTGATTTGTGATCGTTTATTTAAAAAACAAAACAATATAAAAAAGTCAAAAGCACCAAATTATATAACCCACGTAAATGTAAAACATTTCTTCTTACATTATTTTGTGATACACATCTCTCTGTTATACACGACAATTAACAAGCGCACTTTTTGCTTTGTATGACTTTTTGAAAGTAATTACTCTATTCTTCATTGTGCCAAAAAAAGACAAAATTTAGTTCACCAATGTGTACGGAAATAATGTTAATGTAATAAAATGACGATGCATATTTAAAAAAATAAAAAACGATAATACTACTGACAATAAAATACTAAGATTAGAAGTGAGTCGAATTAAACTGAGCTATATCAAATTTAAGTTTGGCTCACGATTCGATTCATTAACAATTGAGTTTATTTCTTAAACTCAAATTTAGATCACTAAAAGTTCACGAGCTAACTCAAATTCATCTCCTTTGGTAGGATTTTTTTTGAAATAAAATAAAAAAATTTAATATTTTCCCAAACACCATTTTTTAACTTTAATTTCCTAAATATAATTTTTTTTTTGTTTAGAGTAAGTTCGCCTTACCCCCGACGAACAAATCCCATATTTTTAATCCATTTTAATCCATTATCATACATCATCTCCAAATAGTATATAAATCTACAAATAATATATAGGAGTACACAAAAATACACAAACAACAAGCATAGCTTCTTCAAAGATTTTTTTTAATTATAAATTAAAAAAATAAACCATATTTAATAATGGCAACTGATCCGTTAGCCTGAAACCGGTCCATTATTAAATATGGCTTATTTTTTTTATTTATAATTTAAAAAATTATTGAAGAAGTCATGCTTGTTGTCTGTGTATTTTTGTGTACTCTTAGGCTGCGTTTGTTTTTAAAGACAGGACAGAACATGACACTGAAACGGGAGACAATAGGATGGAGACACTAAAAAATATTTTTTGTGTATTGTATTTGGATATGATGGACAAGACACTAATGTAATGTCTAGTATTATGTTTGGATACACATGAACAAGACTAAAATATTATATGAAATGACTAAAATAGCCCTGTGATTCCAAATTTTCTACATCAATACAAATTAATTTAATAAAAAATGAGAGTACGTAGAAGTACAAACTTGAAAAAAATATTTGAAGAGGCAAAAAATTTTAATAAAAAATATATTAATATTTATATTAAAATAAGATTAATTATTTTTGTTATTATTTTTATTACAAATCAAATAATATAATATAAGATTAAAATGGTATTGAAGTAAAACGATAAAAAGAAAAGAATTATCTACCCCCAATAAAAAATTCTACAGAAAGGAGAGAGTACCTGGAAAAGAAAGAGATAGAGGAAGAACAGGAAGAAAAAAAAGTATCTTTGAACAACGCAATAGGAAAAATAAGAAGGGGTAATACTGGAAAAAAAGGAAAACAAAATTTATAAAATTGTCCGTGTCCACTCTTCCAAATCCCGTGTCTATCATTGTCCTTCGTGAAAGAGTGGACACAAAAGTATAAAAAATTGTCTCGGAGACAATATGTCCACTGTCCATGTCTCTACTTCCAAACACTTTTTAAACAAGTGTTGTCCATGTCTCCGTGTCCTGCCCCCGAAAACAAACGCTACCTTACATACTATTTGTAAATCTATATACTATTTGGAAATAATGATAATAGATTAAAAACGTGGGATTCAAAAAAGTTGAAGGGAGTTCGCTGGGGTAATGCGAACTCTATCATTTTTATAGAGTTCGTTGGGGTGCGAACTTTCTCTAAACAAAAAATCGTATTTGGGGAATTAAAGTTTAAAAATGGTGTTTGGGGAAATACGAATTTTTTTTTATTTTATTTCTGAAAAAAATCCATAGAATATGTGTATTAATAATTAATTATATATAATCGAGTCAGCTTACGAACTAATGAACTAAGCTTATCAAAGCTCAAGCTCGGGTCATTTAATTTATGAGCTAATACTAGGCTCAAATTCGACTCACTAGCTCACAAGTTCAGCTTATTGAGCTATTAACGAGTCAAATTCAAGCTAGCTCATGAGCTAACTTTGCTCACTTTCAACCCTAAATGTTAATGTAATTTTTTAAAGTTTTTTAACAATTATATTTTTCTCAATGATTATCATGGCTGCTAAATTATGTTCCAACATTGAGTTTAACATCATGTTAAATGTATAGTTTTTTTAAGTTGTTTAATTACATTCCTTTATTTATTTTATTTTATTTTAATTTCTTTACAGGTATGATCTTATTAAAAATATCAAAACAACATTTGAACATAGACTTTAGAAAATTAATGTTAGAATAATTCGATTATAAAGTGTCAAACAATTTAAAACACGTATACAAAATTCTAATAGAAATGGTTCTACTTGATGAAGAGGTAATATAGAATTGTATATTAATTTCAAAATAATATGCTATTTTTATTAGGTTTTTTTTATTGTGATATTATTTTAAAAGGATTTCCGTATAAAATGCACAATAAAAAGTCAGGAGGTATCCCTATTTGGGAAAAGAATATCTGAAAGAAGTGTTTATGTTATGACCAACCTTAACGTAGGTCAAAATAATATTAGGTTCAAACCAATCAGACATGAATATAGGATTTATTTCAAGAATAATACAATTGCATTCGGTTAAAGATTCCTCAATCCCAATAAATTTGTCTTGTTTTAAACCGTACAGAGAAAATATTCCAAAAAAAAAAAGACTCGCACTTGATAAGTAATAGTTGTATAATTCATATAAAGAATTGTTTGTATCAATTTATTTTGATAATTTTTTAAGATAATAACACTTTATATTTTTAAAATTACAGATGTAATAGGTCTTTTAACTAAAAAAGAAAATTTAGAAATCTCAAATAATTTTAGAAGTCCTTTTTTTTTTATTGTTTTAGATTTTGACAAGATGCGATACGTTAAAAATATTGCGATAATGTTTTTAATTTTGTTTTTTAAATTCTTAAAAGTTATTGTGTTTCTAATTATTTTGTGTTTATATAGTATAAGAATGGACCTAAATTGAGATACATATTATGAAAAAATTTTATAAAATCGTTCATTGAGTACATGAAAAATCACCCAAATGAACACTATATTATTTATATAGTTTAGAAATTTATTTTTAGCATATAATGATATTTAAGTAGTTATTTACTAGCAATATATATAATTAATTTGTCATAGCTAATAGTCGTTTGTTATTGTCAAATATGGTATTTTTAATGGTATGGTGTTTTTAATCGTTTTGTAGAGATAAAGGATAATATAATTAATATTCGAATTTGATGATAATATGATTATGATCTAAATAATTTTGTAATCTGTTGAATATGAGGATGATTCTGTGTGTTTTTTGTGTCACTATGATATGCTTCATGCATGATCCTCTATTTCCCACTATTCAAGAGATAGAGACATAAACTATTAAAATTGTATACAATTAAAATAGAAACTAAAACTAATATTATTTAATCTCTACGAGAAATTAAAATTTTAAAATTGATCATCATGATATAATTTATTGTCATAATTCATAGACACAATTAAAAAATCAATATACCTTTATTAACAAATTTAAAATTAATATACCAATATTTTTGTACTCAATATTTAATTATAGACAATTTTTATCACATGTAAATTCAGATAAAATATAAGTATTTATTAAAATTAAGATAG
>NC_029787.2:7868675-7879278 GCF_000816755.2 Arachis ipaensis
TATTTATTTATTTATAACTGAAAAACTAATTTGATATTTAAAATTCAATATTAAAACTTTGAATAAAAAAATTTTCAACGTCAATTCCATTAATTAATTAATTAATGCTAAAATCAAAATCTAAGAGATATGATTATGAGCTACGATTATATATATTGTTATGATGAGTAACCGGAGATTAGTGGGTTTGATTCGTTGGATTGGCCCAATCGTCTAAAGGAGGAAGCCTCTGACTAGGTTTGGGTTTGGAAGCCTTCGTCCGACTTGTGTGTATGAAAGAGTGGGGGGTACCTGCAAAGACACTCCGATACTTAAGTCAGCAAGGGTCTAAGCCAGTTTAGAGAGTATTGGAACTTTTTTTATACCTAACGGGTGTCAGTGTATTTATAGTGGTGAACCAATAACTACCGTTGGAGTAGTTCTACCTTTTTAGGTGGATAACCGTCCCTTTATCTTAGGGAAGTTGAGATATGACTCCTGAAAGTGGGTTGAGAGATTTTAGGGGTAGTACTTATTTGAATGTGTGTTATCTGTCAGCTAATCTGATATCCCGACTTCCTTAGATCAAGTCGTCGTTGGATCCGACTTCTTGAGAGAAGATCGGTGTCGAGTGAGGGCCAACCTTCGGATTGGGCCTTTTATTTGGACTTGAGCCTTAGTGCTGGGCCAGGGTATGAACAGTGTCCCTACTCGAGTACAATCTCTTTTCCTTAAGAGTTGGATTCAAGTATTTTAACTCGGGCTTGTAGCCGACGTGAAATGGGAACCGACGTGACTTTTAAACCGACGTGATTCAAAATATTTTAAACAGTCGTATCTAATCAAACGACACGTCCGTTAGGGCCTTTCGCATTTACACGTGGGGTGGCAGTTTCATTGGTAACGGTGCATTTCTTTAATGATCGCGTCGATTTACCACTATGCCCCTAGCGTGTTTATAAATAATTTTCCCTCTCTTTCTTTGTTTTCTTTCTGAAAAACTTTTCACCTACACACTGTTCTAAAAGAAAGCTTCTTCCTTCTATTTGAGATTTGGCTATTGGGGCCCGGCCTGTAGGCTCCTTGTTTTTTAAATAATTTAATATTCTGTTTGTTGTTGTGGTGGTTTGCTCCTGATATTTTCTGGCCCTTTGTGGTTGTAAACAAAATTTTACTAAAAAGTACATTTTTTTGGATAAGGGTTTAGGATATCTTTGGTGTGTGCATGCTTTTAGGTTGCCTTTTTGATATTTTTGTTTTGGAAAATCTTTTATCTTAGCTGGCTGTCTTTTGTCTAAGTTATTTTGAATTTTTCAAAGACTTTGGGACAGCCTCTGCCTTTGATTTTTGATGGATTTTCTTATCTCTTTTTGTATTCATTGTACTCAATTTTTGTTTTATTGAGCTTCTGTAACTTAGGCTATTTTCGTGATGCATTTTCATTCTTCTCGGTTTGCCGACTTGTAAGTCGATAAATTTCCGAGTTTATCATGATCTACTTTTATAACTTCTTTACACCGACTTGTACCTCGTAGTTTTATCCTAACGACCTTCTAGGTCGGTTCATGGGATTTTCACATTTTGTCGAGCTTAAGTCGACGCGTTTCGTAGAAAAGTGATAATAACGTAAAAGGAATTTAAAAAAAGATGTGGGAGAAGAAGATCTTTATTTATTCACAAAGGTACTTTTTGCTACTAAGAGGTTTGGAAAATTGTCGCCCCTTAGCCCCCATTTTGATGCCTTGTTAAAACCCCCTTCAGGAAAAACCCTTTTATTTTTGGGAAAAACCATGAAGTCGGAAAAAAGAGTACATCAGGGAATGAAGTTTGCTTCTAACTATAATACCTTTTCATGTTACAAGCATGCCATGACCTAGGTAATTCGATGTCGTTCAAGTCAGTCACCTTGTAGTAGCCTTTTCCTAGTACCTTTTTAATTTTGTATGGCCCTTTCCAGTTAGTAGCAAGCTTTCCATCCCCAAATTTGTTAACTCCTATGTCGTTTCTGATTAATATCAAGTCATCCGGAGCGAAGCTTCTTCGAATGACTTTTTTGTTGTATCTATTTGTCATCCTTTGCTTTAGTGCTACTTCTCTTATTTGGGCTTGTTCTTGGACTTCAGAGAGTAGCTCGAGTTCTTCTTTGTGCCTCTGTATGTTTCCAACCTTGTCGTAGAAGCTTACTCTTGGACTTTGCTCGTTGATTTCAACTGGTATCATGACTTCTATGCCATAGGCAAGCCGGAAAGGTGTTTCCCCTGGGCAGACTGAGGCGTAGTCCGATAAGCCCATAGTACTTGAGGGAGCTCTTCAGTCCAAGCTCCCTTTGCATCTTGCAACCTTTTCTTCAACCCTGCCATTATAACTTTGTTGGCTGCCTCGGCTTCTCCATTCGCTTGTGGGTGTTCTACCGAGGTGAACTGATGCTTGATATTCATACTGGCTACTAGGTTTCTGAAGGTAAAGTCGGTGAACTGAGTACCGTTATCAGTGGTGATGGAGTAAGGTACCCCATATCTTGTGATAATGTTCTTGTAGAGAATTTCTGACTTCTCTGAGCGGTGATGGTGGCCAGTGGTTCTGCTTCGATCTATTTTGTGAAGTAGTCTACTCCCACTATTAAGTATTTTACTTGTCTAGGTGCTTGGGGGAAGGGTCCTAATAGGTCCAATCCCCATTTCGCAAAAGGCCATGGAGAAGTTATACTTATGAGTTCCTCGGGGGAGCGACGTGGAAGTTTGCATGCATTTGGCATGGTTGACATTTCTTTACGAACTCGGTGGCATCTTTCTGCAAAGTCGGCCAATAGAACCCGGCTCGGATGACTTTCTTAGCCAGAGACCTCGCTCCGAGATGATTTTCGCAGATACCATTGTGGACTTCTTCTAAGACTTCCGTTGTCCTTGAGGTTGGGACGCACTTTAATAATGGTGTTGATACCCCTCTTTTATAGAGGATATTTTTCACCAAGGTGTAATTTTGTGCATCCTTCCGAATTTTATTGGCCTCTTTTTCCTCTTTTGGTAGGATGTCGAATTTCAGGTATTCGACTAGTGGGTTCATCCATCCGAGGTCCAATCCGGATACTTCAAGGACATCTTGTTTGACTTTTGCCTTTGAGACAGAGGGTTCTTGGAGAGTTTCTTGGATCAGGCTTCTATTATTCCCCCCTGACTTGGTACTTGCTAGATTGGAAAGGGCGTTTGCTCTACTGTTGAGATCCTGAGTTATGTGTTTGATCTCGGTCTCAGCAAATCGTCCAAGGTGCTCCAAGATTTTGTCCAAGTACCTTTTTATATTTGGGTCTTTAGCCTGATACTCTCCATTCATTTGAGAGGTCAACACCTGGGAGTCACTGAACACAACTACCTTTATTGCGCCGACTTCTTCTGCCAGTTTTAACCCTGCAATCAAGGCTTCATACTCTGCCTGATTGTTAGAAGCTGGAAATTCAAATTTGAGGGAGACTTCCACTTAAGTTCCCCCCTGGTTAACTAGGATTATGTCTGCACCACTTTCGACTTTATTGGAGGATCCATCCACGTATAGCTCCTATGTCGTGGAGGCTTCCTCTTGGTCTCCTGCATATTCTGCCACAAAGTCAGTGAGGCATTGGGCTTTTATTGCCATCCGAGTTTCGTACTTGAGGTCAAACTCGGATAGCTCTATAGCCCATTGAACCATTCTTCCCGCAATATCCGTTTTCTGAAGGATTTGCTTCATGGGCTGGTTTGTTCGAACTCTTATTGTATGAGCTTGAAAATAAGGCCGTAGTCTCCAAGAGGCTACTATTAAGGCATATGCAAACTTCTCAAGTTTTTTATACCTTAATTCAGGGCCTTGTAGGACTTTGCTGGTGAAGTATACAGGATGCTGCCCGCCTCGTCTTCCCGTATTAGAGCTGATGCTACAGCTTTGTCTGCTACGGACAAATACAGGACGAGTTCTTCCCCAACTTTAGGTCGGGTCAGAATGGGATGTTGGCTTAAAAACTTTTTGAATTCCTGAAATGCTTCTTCGCACTCAGGAGTCCATTCAAAATAGCATCCTTTTTCTTAGTAGAGAGAAGAGTGGTAGGGATCTTAATGCTGATCCTGCCAAGAACCTGGAGAGTACGGCAAGTCGGCCGTTCAGCTGCTGGACCTCCTTTAAGCAAGTCGGGCTTTTCATTTCTAGGACTGCTTTACACTTGTCGGGATTGACTTCGATTCTCCTTTGTGTAAGCATGAATCCTAGAAACTTTCCTGCCTCCACCGCAAAAGTGTATTTTGCAGGATTTAGTCTCATCCCATGCATTCTTATGGTGCTGAAAACTTGCGAAAGGTCAGCCAGGAGGTCGGCCTCATCCTTGGTTTTTACTAGCATGTCGTCTACGTAGATTTCCATTAATCCCCCAAGGTGAGGTGCGAACACCTTGTTCATCAGCCTTTGATATGTGGCTCCAGTATTTTTCAGTCCAAAGGGCATGACCACATAGCAATAGTTTTCCCTGGGCGTAATGAATGATGTTTTTTCTTGATCCGGCTTGTACATCGAGATTTGATTGTACCCCGAGTATGCATCCATAAACGACAAGTATTGATACCCTGAGCTGGAGTCTACTAGGGTATCAATGCTTGGAAGTGGATATGGGTTTTTGGGACACGCCTTGTTCAGGTCGGTGTAATCAACGCGCATCCTCCACTTGCCGTTTGTTGTTTGACTAGCACCACATTTGCCAGCCACGCCGGATATTTGACATCTTTGATGAACCCAGCTTCTAGAAGGGCTTGTACCTGTTCTTTCACTACTTGGGCTCGTTCAGGTCCGAGCTTCCTTTTTCTTTGCTGAACAGGTTGCGAACCGGGGTATACTGATAGTTTGTGTGACATGAGTTCGGGATCTATCCCTGGCATGTCGGAGGCTTTCCAGGCGAAGAGGTCAGAATTCTCTTGTAGGAGCCTTATAAGCTTCTTTTTCAAATCTTCTTTCAGATTGGCTCAAATGTTGGTGTTTTTTCCTTCATCTTCTCCAACATGTACCTCTTCAGTCTTTCCCCCCGGTTGTGGTCGCAGTTCCTCTTTAGCTCTGACTCTTCCGAGCTCAATTGTGTGTACCTCCTCGCCTTTTCCTCTCAAGTTCAAGCTTTCATTGTAGCATTTCCTTGCCAACTTCTGGTCTCCCCTAAAGGTTTCTATTCCCTCTGATGTTGGAAATTTCATGCAAAGGTGGGGAGTGGATACCACTGCTCCGAGCCGATTTAGGGTAGTTCGACCGATTAGGGCATTGTAGGATGACCCCACATCGACGACTATGTGCTCAGAGTTTTGGATTTTGGCCCTTTTCCGAAAGTTGTATGAAGGGGTATAAATCCTAGTGGTTTTATTGGTGTATCCCCCATCCCATACAGGGTGTTAGGGTAAGCTCTTAATTCCTTTTCATCCAATCCCAGCTTATCAAATGCTGGTTTGAAGAGGATGTCTGCTGAGCTCTCCTGATCTACCAGGGTTCTGTGAAGATGGGCGTTGGCGAGGATCATAGTTATCACAACTGGATCATCATGTCCGGGAATGATTCCTTGCCTATCTTCTTTGGTGAAAGAAATAGTTGAAGCCCCCGACCTAATAAACTTCCTTCAAGTGTCTCTTGTGAGACGACTTTGTGAGGCCACCTCCACCAAATCCTCTCGAGATCATGTGTATATGTCTTTCTGGTGTTTGGGGTGGGGGATCTCTTCAGTCCTCGTTGTTTCGCTTCCTTTTCCCATGATAGTCCGACCTTTCCATGAGATATCTATCGAGCCGACCTTCTCTGGCCAGCTTTTCTATCACATTTTTAAGGTCATAACAATCATTCGTTGAGTGACCATATATCTTATGGTACTCACAGTAGTCGCCACGACTCCCCCCTCCCCTTTTTATTTTTGATGGGCCTAGGGGGTGGTAGCCTTTCAGTATGGAAAATTTTCCTGTAGACATCAACCAGGGAAACTCGTAGAGGAGTATAGGAGTGATATCTCCTAGGCCTTTCAGGGCCAACTTCCTCTTTTTTTCTTGGGCTCTCTTTCCTTCTCTTTTGATGAGTGAGAGTGCCCACGTCGCCATCTCGGCTCTCGAAGTCTAGCGTTTTCCTCCATGTTGATGTACTTCTCAACTCTCTCCTGTACATCACTTAGGGAGGTCGGGTGCCTTTTCGATATGGACTGGGAGAATGGACCTTCTCGAAGTCCATTTACTAGGCCCATAATCACTGCCTCCGTGGGCAGGTCTTGGATCTCCAAGCACGCTTTATTGAACCTCTCCATGTAGTCCCTCAAAGGTTCTCCGACCTCCTGTTTTACTCCCAAGAGGCTTGGTGCGTGCTTTACTTTGTCCTTCTGGATGGAGAATCGCATTAGGAACTTTCGCGAGAGGTCGTCGAAACTGGTGACCGACCTCGGAGGAAGACTATCGAACCACTTCATCGCTGCTTTCGTCAATGTTGTCGGGAAAGCCTTGCAGCGAGTAGCATCAGAAGCGTCGGCTAGGTACATCCGACTTTTAAAATTGTTTAAATGATGCTTTGGATCAGTGGTTCCATCGTAGAGGTCCATGTCAGGGCTTTTAAAGTTCCTTGGAACTTTTGCCCTCATAATGTCCTCGCTGAATGGATCTTCTCCTCCCAAGGGAGAATCTTCTCGGTCGCTGCGGGAGCTTCGATTTTTGAGAGCAGACTCCAACCTTAAGAGCTTTTCTTCTAGCTCTTTTCGTCGCTCTATCTCGTTCCTCAAGTTTCTCTCCGCCTCTCGCTGTCGTTCCAACTCTTACTCCAACTGTTCCAGGCGCCCTTGGTGGCCGTGGAACAATCCCATGAAATCAGCTGCGTGAGGTTGTCCCTCCTTTCCTGATTCGCGCCCTTCAGAGGAGTTTGTCTTCGGGTTTTTCAACCCTGAGGTGCCTTCTCGATGTTGATTGGTCACCCCTTGATAAAGGTCAATATCCTCATTGTTGTTTCCTACGTCCTGATTTTCCTGCTCAGAATCGGACGCTATGTGGCCATCTTCGTGCGAGTCATCCGCCATTACTGGTTGATCTCTCGGGTCCCTGACAACGGCGCCAATGTTACGATGGGTAACCGGAGATTAGTGGGTTGGACTCGTTGGGTTGGCCAATCGTCTGAAGGAGGAAGCCTCTGACTAGGTTTGGGTTTGGAAGCCTCCGTCCGACTTGTATGTATGAAGGAGTGGAGGGTGGTACTTGCAAAGACACTCCGATGCTTAAGTCAGCAAGGGTCTAAGCCAATTTAGAGAGTATTGGAACTTTTTTTTATACCTGAGGGGTGTCATTGTATTTATAGTGGTGAACCAATAACCACCGTTGGAGTAGTTCGACCTTTTTAGGTGGATAACCGTCCCTTTATCTTAGGAAAGTTGAGATATGGCTCCTGGAAGTGGGTTGAGAGATTTTAGGGGCAGTTATTTATTTGAATGTGGGTTATCTGCCAGCTAATCTGATATCCCGACTTCCTTAGATCAAGTCGTCATTGGATCCGACTTCTTGAGAGAAGATCAGTGTCGAGTGAGGGCCAACCTTTAGATTGGACCTTTTATTTGGACTTGGACCGCATGAATATATATCTAGTAAAATAAAAATGACATTCTTTTCCCAATAATATTCTCTCTTTTACGAGACTTCAATTAAGTTGAGTTAGTTAAATTTTTTCATCTGTCGAATTTGAATATCGGTGATTTAATCATGTAAAATAATACTACTAACAATAAAAAAACTGATGACAAAAAGTAACTAATGGTAAAACAGTTTAGTAATTGTGAAAAATTGTTTTCAATGGGATAAAAAAATAAAAAATACAATAAATTCTTTCCAGAAAACTAGAAAAATGTTCCTACCAAACTCAAGAAGGAGAAATCAAAGAAAATGATCCTCTCAACTTATTTTAATAATCGAATAAGTAAAGTGTAATTTTTTATTATTAATTTTATAAAAATTTAATTATTTTCTTAGTTTCTGTAATTTTGTAAAATTTTTAATTAGATTCTTATTTTTTTTAATTGAATTCTTATACCAATTTTTTTCATTTAGTTTTTATACTTTTTNTTTTGTATCATTTTTTTTAGTTGAGTCCCTATACAATTAAATTAATTATTGTCAAGAAGACTTAATTAAAAAAAAAATTCGTACAGAGATTCAATTAAAAAAAAATATAAGAATCTAATTAAAAATTTTACGAAACTATAGAGACCAACAAAATAATTAAATCTTTCATAAATACAACCAAAAAAATCATAAAAATAAAACAATAAAAAATTAAAAATTACATTTTACTCTCTAAATTTTTTTTAATAATTAAAAAATTCAGTGTCACTTTGTTTTGGAAACATCAAATAAAACTCCAATCTCTCACTCCACGAACCACAAGACAATTTTCAGTAAACTAACATCGAACCACAAGATATTTATAAATGCCCCTCAAATAATATTTTTAATAGAATTTATATATACATCACCTGCTAATTTTGGCATCAAAATTCATTGTACAAAAATATTATCGATACATTAAAATTAGTTACTTAAATTAGTTATTATGTATTTATATATAAATACATATATTATTTAATTTATTTTTAATATATATTTAATCCACCAAACAATTTGGTAAGTAAGTTTTAGTTTCTTATCCAGCTGCTCACTCCTCTAATTTTAAAAATTTTGAGCTATTATTTAAGATTTTGTTAAATTTTGGTGTTTAGAATCAAATTAGTATTGTGGATTTATCGGACATTGTCCTAAATTTCTGTTGGTAAGATGAGAAATCTCTAATTCTTGTGAATCATTAATAATTATGAGTCCTAAATTGATTTTGAGTAATATTGTTTGGTGTTAGATTAAATTATAAGTATTGGAGTCAAATTGGTGACATTGAAAGCTTGAATTTGGATCTTGGGAGCTGAGTTTCTGTTTGGTGAGCATTTGGTGCCTTAGATGGTTGAGGAATGGTGATAGTTGAGGTGTTTCAGGCTTAGCAAGGAATCAGCCAAGATATGGTTTTAGTTTTTCGTAGATAATATGTAATATCATGTAAAAACTTAGGTTAGATGACCATATGATAGGTTGAAATGTGCAAGCATGTTAATGTTTAGTAATTTGATGGAAATATTGAATTATTTTGAGAATGAGTAATGGTTGATGATTTTGTAGAAGGTATCATTTTTGGTGTTTGATGATGATACTAAATTATGATGGTGGCAGTTTAATGAATAATGAATGACGTTGAATTGATTTTTTTGGATTGTTTGGAGTGAAAATAAATATGATTGAGTAAATAGTGTAATGGGGAGAAGATGGTATAGTTGTGTACTTGTTTCATGCACAATGAGGGTTGTTTTGAGGAGTGATACATTGGTTTTTAAATGAAAATTTGGTAAAAATAGAGGTTTGGCATTTCTACGAAGAGATTGATTTTTGACCAAACTTCAGCGGGTCATAACTTGGCTTTCGGACCCTCAATTTTTATCAAACTTGTTCCAAATAAAAATTGAGTTTGTGAGGTTTATGCCATTCGAAGAATAGACTAAATAATTTTTAACGAAAAAGTTATGTACGTCGGAAGTTTAGTCTGTGAAAGTGAATTCTGTAGGATTTAACAGCTTTTTAACACTTGAGGAAGACATGTGTACACGAACATCCACGCGATGCGGACTCTGGGCTCTGCTCAGACATCCCGCGCACGTGAACGTGTGCATGCGTACGCGGAACGGGAGAATTTACAGGCTCGCGTACGCGGGCAGTGCCACGCGACGCGGGATGTTTTTCCTGCCCAAGGGCTCACGTACGCGAACAGTGTCGCGTACGCGAGAATGGCAAATGACACATCCGCATATGCAAAACACGGCATGCGTACGCGAAATCTTTGTTTTTGAAAAAAGTGTATTTTTCGTGATTTCAACATATTTTCTATCTTCTAAACCTCTATAGTTACCTTCTAAAGTCCCAAATTTAGTTCCTAATCATAGGGAGAGGGGTAAATTTAGAGGAGTTAACTTGGCGAAGAAAGATTTTGAAGTAATGATTTATGGTTGAGGAAGTGTGGAGGAGTGACGAGAGTAGTTCCACCGATGATTCAGAGGGTTAGAGGAGAGTGAAACTGAAGTATTAGGTCATATTTGGATTAGAACCTGGGTATCTTAGATAGTTTACCTGATTTATGGTTTAATTTATAACCCTAAGTTTTAAATCTGAGTGTCGGAGTTCTAAGATCACCTCTAGCTTTCTCGGGACCTTATATATTATGTACGTTAGCACCTTTATCATGCTGAGAACCTTTGATTCTCATTCCATACATATGTTACTTTTTTTATCAGATGCAGGTCGAGAGGCACCTCATTAGGCGTTTGGAGTTTCCTGTTGCAAGCAAAGTTGGGATGTTATCTTTTGTATTTTGCTCTGTGTGTGTGTAGACTTTTTCTCTGTATTTGCCTTACTTTTGTTCCACGTAGAGGTTTCATGGAGAAATAGGAGTTTGTGTCATGTATTTTGAATTGTTTTGGAAATGTGTGTGTATGTATAAATATATATATATATTCTTCGGCCGGCCTTGGCTTTACAAGTTGAGCCTGGAGTTTGACATTTTGTACCTTTGATATTCTACT
>NC_029787.2:7879322-7883912 GCF_000816755.2 Arachis ipaensis
ATATATATATATATATATATTCCTTTACTTTCTTCCTGTTTAAGTTTCCGTTACGTGAACGTTGCGCTTTTCTTTTCACAATTTTGCTTAAACCTTCCTTTAAAGCTCCTCGTTATAAATTCTTTTCAACTATAATTATATATGTATATTTTATTTTAGAGGTCGTAATACTACAGCACCTCTATTTTACGACTTAAGCGTAAAACTCTATGTAGTAGGATGTTACAGTTATTACCCATTAAAATATTCTTAAAATATCTTCTATCACTTCTCACACCAATCTTCACTTTGTCCGAATTTTGATACTGCACCTCTCCTTGTGTTGGTCTTTGTTGGTTATCTTTCTGGCCGTATTGCATTTTTTCTCTCCCATACCTCGCTTCCAAAATTGTTGGTTGTAGTCCAGTACCTTGTAACTACAAGAAAAGTTGGTAAAAGATCATCATGACGGTGTAAAGCAACAGAAGAGATAACAACAATTAACAAATGTCGTTCTTATTAACAGGTATATCCTCTATTCAATTTCTATAAATAAAAAAAAATTAAAAATTATTAATATTTTTTAATTTTTATACAATAAATTTAGTCAATGTGTATAAAAAATGACAAAAAATAGAAAAAAAATTAAATGACTCTTGACAATTATTGTAAAAGATAACGAGGTTTCTAACAAAAAAAAATATCAATTTTAACTAACACTTAACGTATACATTAATCGATTAATGTAGTACATTGGCACGTTTTGTTAACTCAAAAGATAGATTATTAATAAAAAAAATTAATTAGTCTCACAAAATTAAAAATTAAGAATCAACAAGATTTGTTTTTTTAATTTCACAATCTTTTATAAGTATTGTCAGAAATTGAGATGGGTATTCGCTCAAAAAAAAAAAATGAAAGAGGATCAACTTCACTTAGCACATAAAAAATGGTAAAAGAAATAGCTAGAATCAACAAAGGTGAAAATTCAAGTGTAGTCAACTTTACGTGAAGCTGATAACTGAAAACTGCTAGATAAAAATTTAGTTAAATCATTCAAATCATTTAACGTTTTCATTTATCAACTTCACGTAAAATTGACTGTACCTGAATTTTCACCATAAAAAAATCCATTATGCATGGATACTTTTTTTTAAAAGTTACAAATATCAATTCATACTAAAAATGAATTTAAAAAGAGTAAACTACCATTTGTACCCACGAAAGTTGAAAACGCTAACATATTTACCCATAGAAAAAGGAAATTACCATTTGTACCCATGAAATATGGGTTCCGCACAACAAAAATATCCAAACACTAAAAAATTACCTAAAATCCCTAAATTACCCTTATCTTTACCACCACACCACCTCCTTCATCCAATCACCTTTCTAACCCTAACCTTCTTTACCCTGCCACCACCCCTCTTTTCCTTTCTAATCTCAAATCCCACCACCACCCTCTTCACCCACCACCACCCCTCAAGGTCTTCACTCAATGGTGGCTCCCGCTACCCCCGCAACCGTCACCGGAACCCTCGCCCTCGTTCACGGATTTACCGGCGAATCCAGCTGGTTCCTCCAGCTCACCGCCATCTACTTGCCACCTGCGCCATTGACCATCAGGGCCACGGCTTCTCCGACGACCTCATCGCCCACATCCCTGACATCAACCCCATCGTCAACGACTGCATCGCCTTCTTCGACGAATTCCGCTCTCGCTTCGATCCTTCTCTTCATTCCTTCCTCTACTCCGAATCCCTCAGCGGCGGAATTGCGCTATTAATCACTCTCCACTGCCGCGACTCGCCGAAAAATATCTCATCCGCGAACTGAGCGTGAGCTCTGATTATGGTGTCGTCCTCTTCGGGGGTGAAGGCCTGATGCTCCACTTGCAGGGAGACACCATCGGAGCCTGCAAAAAATGGGTTGGTTCATGAACCTGTAATAAAGAACAAAGCAAAAGGAAATCAGGGGAGAGGTAGATATAACAACGGCAGGGATCAGGCAACGACGGTGGTGGTTCTACGACGCGAAAAGAGGTGAAGAGGGTTGGTTATGACGGCGATAAGGTAGCGTGAAGAGGAGGGTCTCTGACACAGTAGGCTCTAGTTTGAGGCCGATGGTGATGGTGGCGAGGAGAAGCTGGCGCGGTGCTCTTGGGCTCGGCATAGGTCTGCGACGTTACTGGCGGAGAAGGGGGGTGAACAGTGATGAGGAGGGTGATACTGTGGTATGTGGTTGATGTTGGAATTGGGTGGCTTAGAAAATTGAGAGAGAGAGAGAGAGAGAGAGAGAGAAAGGAGGGAGGAGATGATAGCGGTGGAGAGAAGGGTAGTTTAGGAATTTTATTTAATTGTTTAGGGTTTGAATAATTTTACTTGGAAAAACTATTTTTTATAGGTACAAATGGTAATTTTCTTTTTCTATAAATAAATATGTCAGCATTTTTAACTTTTGTAGGTACAAATAGTAGTTTACTCATTTAAAAAAGAAAAAGGAACATTATTAACGTGTCCTAAATGATTGTTTCAAGTGTAGTGAGTATAATATTTGATGGTGGCGAGGAGAAGCTGGCGCGGTGCTCCTGGGTTCGGCGTAAGCCTGCGACGTTGCTGGCGGAGAAGGGGGTGAACAGTGATGAGGAGGGTGATACGGTGGTATGTGGTTGATGTTGGAATTGGGTGGCTGAGAGAAATGAGAGAGAGAGAGAGAGAGAGAGAGAGAGAGAGAGAAAGGAGGGAGGAGATGATAGTGGTGGAGAGAAGGGTAGTTTAGGAATTTTATTTAATTGTTTAGGGTTTGAATAATTTTACTTGGAAAAACTATTTTTTATAGGTACAAATGGTAATTTTCTTTTTCTATAAATAAATATGTCAGCATTTTTAACTTTTGTAGGTACAAATAGTAGTTTACTCATTTAAAAAAGAAAAAGGAACATTATTAACGTGTCCTAAATGATTGTTTCAAGTGTAGTGAGTATAATATTGGGCCCAATAAGCACATTGGTTTTTGTATCATAGCACACTAATATGCAGGGAAGGTCACGTTATTAACCGGGTAAGGTTCAATTGTTTTGTACCATATCTTGACCCATATGAATATGATAACATCAATCAATGAATCCACATAATTTCACCTTCCTCAGTCATCGCCCCCCTCATCAATCATCATACCTCTATTCATTCATTCTTCACCAAAAAAATCTCACATTCTTGATTCTTGCGGAATCTTCATGTGACTATTCTCCCCCAGTCCCCACTATTCCTTTTATTTTTATTTTTTGGTCTAATGATTATTTTGATCTCTGTAAAACATAAATGCATACATGAATTATTTTAGTATTTGCAAATTTTGATACGTCAAAATAAATTTCCCAAGTAGTAGATATAAGTCAAATTATTTGTAAGATATGAATCAAATTAGTTTCTAAAAAAAAATTGTCGAATAAAAAAACTCATGCTTAGCTTACGTACTTATTCTAAAGACTATTTGAGTCTATTGAAGCTTAAATTAATTTGTTTGTATTCATAGAAACCAAAATAAATTTACAAAAAAAAAAAGTAATTTTGAAAGCCATTAGAATAATTTTTTTAATAAAATATTTTTACAATCACTTTGTCAAAAAATATTGCTAAAAAATAATAACTAAATGTTAATAAAAATATTATCAATAAAAGTTTTTTTTTTTCAATTAAGTGGCTGTTAAAAGTACAATCGAAAGCTTTCTTTTACAATTATTAATCGTCAATAGTACTATATACTTTTTATGATAATTATGGCCATTAAAATACATTTAAATACTTTTCTTTGACACAATTATTGATTGTAAGAGATACTCTATAATATATTTTTTTTCTATACCAATGACCGTCAATTATGCTTTGTTTTGTTCTAGTGCTTTTCTCATTAACTAAGGACTAAGGAGAAATGAAATTCCTCAATTTAAAGTCTTTGTAATTATAAATATCTAATAAACATAATTATAAACCAAGTTTTCATCCAAAACATAATTATAAATATTGTTCTCAAAGCAAAATAAACATAATCCAAAATATAATTATAAATAGTCTCTAAAACAAAATAAACATAATCCAAAACACTCAATTTTCATCTTCATTCTCTTGTAAGTTGGGTTGGGGGAAGTTGGGTTTTGACAAAAAAAATTATAAAAATACCCCTTGATAAAAAAATACTAAGCCCGGCGGGGAAGCCCCCCGCCCCGCTAAAGCCCGCGGTTTAAGCGGTGCGGGTTAGGCGGGCTTTTGCTATTTGGCGGTCCTAATTTTCCAGCCCAACCCGCCTTTTTTTGCGGGTTATGCGGGTCGGCCCGCAGGTTTAGGCCCGTTTGCCACCCCTAACCCCACCCTACAGCATCGAACCCACTCCACTTCTACCCGCGATTAGTAAAAAGTTAACCCTAACCCGCTCCTGCGGGTACTTGTCACGTCTTTACTCGCTCTTATAATTATTAAATAATCCAACAAATAAAATTAAATTTTAAAATTTATATAACTATCATTACATACATAACATAAATTAAAGTAAAAATTTAAATATGATACAATATTATTAATAATTTTACTAATTATTATATATATATTATATATA
>NC_029787.2:7884697-7888701 GCF_000816755.2 Arachis ipaensis
CCCGCCCTGCCCTGCCTAAGAACCCGTCCTGATGCGGGGGTATGTACTCGTCCCAAGCGGGTAAGAGTAGGGTGGGTACTCACAGATTCAGGTAATTTTGTCACTTCTAGTGAGACTCATTGAATCTGCGACCTCTAGGTAAATATAGAAAGATTATGTCATTTGAATTATAATTAGTTGGCAATGTACAATTATTATTGATACGTACCCTATAACTCGGCTAACAACCCAAAATTAAACTCGGTTAAAAACCCAGAAAAGTCGAGTCAGAGCTCGGCTACGTAATCTGATAACAGCTTCCAACAAGTTAAAAACTATCTCCAAAACCGTTACCACAAAATCCGGACGAGCTTAACAAAGCTCGAACCTTCTCGAACCAAGTCAGACGTTATCAATAAAAGATAACCTCGGCAAATGCAGAGAATCCCTAAACAAACTCCAACTGAACAGTTCCTGACGCCTATATAAACAGATAGGCAACTACGGAGCAGGGCAGGTCACAGAACTCACTCTGATTGATTTCTCTTATTTTCTCATAACTCACATTCTTACTTGAGCGTCGGAGTGCTTTTCGCAGGTGCTCCCGCTGCGGTGTTCTAGCTCAGCCGACGTATACCTCTTCCACCTGAGCACTGTAGCAGACAGAAGGAATCGCTATACCTCGGTTCTATACACACGGAATATTTGGCGGCCACCGTGGGCCCGGATTTAATCTAACCCCACTATTTTTTTTCTACCCAGTTCTATATCCTTTCTTTTTGCAGGACTCCCGATTATCCGACATGGCCGATAATGGAGTTCCTCACCATACTCAAGCTGAACTTCTGGCTCAGATGGCAGAACTCCAGGCTGAGGTCCAAATGATAGCCGAGCTCACCACCCACATTAATGCTGGGAAGAAAGAGGGGAGTAATTCTAAAAGCTCGACATCGGGAAACACAGACCCCCTGAACATCACCCCACCAAAGGAGAAACTGACACTGGACAACCCTTTTTCAGAAGAGATCACGAACTTCTAGATGCCAAAAAATTTTGTGTTGCCGACGTCATTAGAGCCATTAAGGGGATTGGTGACCCCCGAGCTCATGTTAAAAAGTTCCAATCCATGATGTTCTTTAACGACGCTAATATTGAGCCCATACTTTGCAGAGCTTTTCCCACTTACCTCGATGGTGCTGCTTTACTATGGTTCTCTAAATTACCTGCAGGTACCATTTCCTCCTTTGAAGAACTGGCAAGGTCTTTCATCGACTACTTTGCCGCATCAAGGATATATGTACACGGGTCAGATTACCTTGGCACAATCAAACAAGGACAACATGAGAGCCTAAAAGACTACTTGACTCGATTTGCCGAAGCCATTATGGAGATTCCGGACCTAGACCCCGCAGTCCATATACATGCACTCAAGACCGGCCTCCAACTTGGCAAATTCTGAGAAACAATTGCCATAACCAAACCTAAGTCGCTGGAGGAGTTCCGAGAAAGGGCTGCGGGCCAGATGAAAATCGAAGAGCTCCGCGAGGCCCAAAAGGTAGACAAGCAACCAACCAGATGATGACCAGGAGGATCTTTTTGAATCAACAAATTGATCGGCAGGAGACTTATACCCTTCAAGCACTACTAGGCAAAGAACTATGACTCGAAGATGTACTCTTTTTTCTACTCACACGACTTTTTTCTACACCGGATTTTACTTGGAGAGGTTTTAATGAGGCACTTTTATCCTATACCTTCTATATTAAGAGAGTAATCCTCAATAAAGAGTATATTATTTTTAACTTCGTCATTCTTTATTTTTATCCATGCCTTTAGTTTAGCTATTATTTACACTCTACACATATTATGGCAAACTAATATTAAAGTCGGCATACAAAAACAAACCGACAGTTATAAGTCGGAACAATCTAACAAACCGGCAACCATAAGTCGGAATCAATTCAACAAACCAACACCTATAAGTTGGAATTAATCCAACCAAACTGACACCTATAAGTCGGAATCACTTCAAACAAACTGATAATTGTAAGTTTGAATCAATCAAATCAAACCGACACCTATAAGTCGGCGTCAATCCAACAAACAATCACCTATAAGTCGGCAGCATTCCAACAAACAATCACCTATAAGCTTGTTCAAAAATATATTGAAATAAGCAACCCATTTTTCAATGACAAACTTGTCCAATTTTATTTTCAAGATTATCAGGTTGATCTTGGGGGCTAATCCTTATATCTTTGATTTATAACACAACAGCATCTCTTCTACATTCTGCCGAGTTATAACTCAATTTTCATAAAAGCTCAACCTGCTTTTTCTTAAAAATAAACAGATCAAGCTTGGGGGACTGTGATCTGGTCATTATAACTCGGCAGATACAAGCTATAATTCGGAGATTAGGTCTAATCTGTCCTTATGAGTCGGCCGTGTGTGCTATAACTCGGCCACGTGCAGCAAATTCAAAAAGAGAACGGTTACTTGCTGATAACCCTAAAAAGACCTTTTCAAAGAAGCCACCAAATGATTCTCTGCGAGATTCTCGGACCGTACCCATGCCTCATATCTCGGAATGAGGAGAATATACCACAATCAAGTCATATGCAAATCTTATATAAACAGAACCAAGTAAACATAGCAGGATAAGTCCCAACCTCCTCCGGTGTTTCTTAACGACTGAAGTATAGCTCGGCGTCTGTGCTCTTAGGACAAAAAATTCTATACACACGGAAGAAGGAGTTATACTACCTCGGCACCAGAAGGAGTTATACCTCGGCTTAGATCACTGGACAGGAACAAATGCAAGCTCGGGGGCATCATGCCTACAATAGCCAAGGTATACGAAAAAACTAGAAGCTCGCCTATGTTTCCTCTGGAACACAAGGCAAGCTTGGGGGCTATGATACGTACCCTATACCTCGGCTAACAACCCAAAATTAAACTCGGTTAAAAATCCAGAAAAGTCGAGTCAGAGCTCGGCTACGTAATCTGATAACAGCTCCCAACAAGTCAAAAACTATCTTCGAAACCGTTACCACAAAATCCGGACGAGCTTAACAAAGCTCGAACCTTCTCGAACCAAGTCAAACGTTATCAATAAAAGATAACCTCGGCAAATACAGAGAATCCCTAAACAAACTCCAACTGAACAGTTCCTGACGCCTATATAAACAGATAGGCAACCACGGAGTAGGGCAGGTCACAGAACTCACTCTGATTGATTTCTCTTATTTTCTCATAACTCACATTCTTACTTGAGCGTCGGAGTGCTTTTTGCAGGTGCTCCTGCCGCGATGTTCCATCTTAGCCGACGTATACCTCTTCCACCTGAGCACAGTAGCAGGCAGAAGGAGTCGCTATACCTCGGCTTCATACGCACGGAACAATTATTATTATTATTATTATTATTATTATTATTATTATTATTATTATTATTATTATTATTATTATTATTATCAATTTGGTTGAGATAAGAATCTCCCCTTTTGCACTTTTCATGATCCACACGGTCATGCCATGGCTTACGTTTGTTTATTTTCGTATACATCATCATCTAAGTCATTGATTAATTAGTCAAGTGTTGTCCATAATAGGGCAGTGCAACTAACACCAATAAATCAATTAATCTTTCATATACACTGGATGGACATTAATTAGTGGACCATGTTCTATGAATGAAGTAAAAGTGATGACCTAATTATGAAGAAAAGTGTCTCTCGTCCAAAATAGTTTGTTACTTAATTAGCTTACACAAATGAAGCACGTTAAAAGATAAATCTATTTATTTAAAAATAATTTGTGCTGGACCACATGATGTTATATTATATATTGAAATGGACTCGGTCGATCATTCATGTTATTTTGCATGTTTTTACCATATATCACCATCGGTTACATGTAAAGTAATTTAGATTAGTCGGATAGTTAATTTATTTATTTATTTAAATAAGTATAAAAAATTTGAATTTTATGTTTTATGTATTTAAAAAAAAGAAAAATTATTACTT
>NC_029787.2:7891091-7893194 GCF_000816755.2 Arachis ipaensis
TACGCTAGTTACGCTAGTCTAGCATTAACGAATCTATTAGAAAAGATTATATATTTATATTCATATTCCATAACAACTCTACTTGTTTTTATTGCACTATCCTTAATTTTGGTGGGCCATGGTAGAATGGCCTAACACCTCCCTAGATTAGACCATCCGGCTCTTTTTAAATGGGGGTGTGAAGAGTCTAAATTTCTTTTTAATAAGATGCTTTAACGTCTTTTTTAGTGAAGTAGTGTTGTCCGAATTATTTGAAAAGATTGGAGGTAGTATCTATAACTGCAAAAAGTTTTAATACTTATCCACCAATCATGGAAAAGATAAGTTGTCTTTTTATAACTTATCCACCTATCATGGTGGGTAAAGTTACGAGAACTGAATCGGTTAACAAATTGATAAGATCATTGGTTTAATAATATAGGTTTTTGATGGCCTAGAGAAAGGGAAAATGCATCTGTGTCCTTCTTTAATTTTGATTAATAAAACCTTAAACCAAAAATTATAATTTGGCTTCAGTTTAGTCTGTGCAGTGACTTATGCATGAGACAATTTTATTTTGTTTCTTAAAAATAGAAAAATAGATTCAGAGCAGAAAGGACGAAGGTGACACGACCATATATCTTAGTTTAGTTGCCTTATCCTATGCAACCTACATCCAGTCTCCACCACAATGATGGTGGAATTTTCACTATCTTTTAAGTATTACATACACCAATTCTCTAGGACTCAACATAATCCTATCCGAGACACATCAAGTTTCAACATAAATTTGATTTGGTTATGTACCTACCTAAACTAGACTCACTAAGTGCTTACCCAATTTAGTAAGGGATACCTCTCAGGTACTTGATATAAAACAGAAATACAACCAAAAGAAATCTGAAATCACTCATGGCTTTTCTTTTAAGTGTTTCTCTCAGTCTTTTCACTCTTCACAATGCCTCACTTTCTTGCCTTTTACCTCATATTGAAAATAAAGAAAGATATACATTGAAACAGAAATACAAACGGTAAAATATGAAGGAGATGATGATTCACAGCCTTGATTCTATATGCAGAACCCAACATCTGAACTCAAAACCTTGTTCTTCATCTTGGTGGAGTGCTCCATTTAGTGCGTGTAGGTGCAATGCTTCCAAGACTTCAAACTCAGTTGTGAGGTTTACTCTTTGCTCTCTTTCTCATGACCTCTCTCCTTCCTTTCCAATGAGATTCATTTTTTCTTTTGTATCTTGCTCTGATCTACGGTTAGGATTTCTTCAAAGTCAACTTATTGGTTATTGGACTAGCTGAGATCCTCTATTCTCTTTCTTTAATCAACCCCAAAAATTAGGAATTTTGATTCAGGCCTTAGTCCGTAACAGACACAGCAAAAGCACCATTCAACTTTTTTCATTAAGCTTAGGAAAATCAAAACCATTAGATTTGTGCTTTATCTCCAAAAAACACTTTAAACCATTGATTCACAGCAGAGATGTTCAGTCACCACTTTCTTTATTTTTTCCAAAATAGTGTTGCAGAGAGTAAAAAAAAATGTAAAGCAATTAACTTGCATGCATATGAAAACAAATTACCTTTAACATCTGAACTTACTTAACATACTTTTGATTAACTTGATTTGATATTAGCTTTCTTGATTTTCTTTTCTTTTTCTTCTTTTTTGGTGATTGGGTTCGAAGGTGAAACTCTCTCGCTCTTTTTGATATTTACCTGAAGTAAACTTCTAAAGCCTAGCTTAGGGTAGCTTCTCTTTTATTTGATTGGCATTTAATTTGGTTAGTTTTCATTTCCATTTAGCATCCTTGAAAGGTTTTTTGGTCTTATTTGTTTAGGCTACAACAATAGTCATTTGAGCCTGCACACTTGACTAATTCATCAAAAACCACTTGAGTTATTAATCCAACTTAATCATGTTTGTTATCATCAATATGTTATTTATTTTTATAACTCAAAAAATGATTTACTGGTTCGATCGGAATTTAACTAAGAGTTCAACCAATTTAATTAAATATTAAATAAAATTATTAAAAAATTATATATAATTTTAAATATATAAATTCAATAATTTCTAATTTAATAAATTTTAAAATTTCACAATTTTAT
>NC_029787.2:7893232-7893745 GCF_000816755.2 Arachis ipaensis
ACTAAATTATCAATAATTTAATATCAGAAATTCATAAATAACTTCAAATATCAAAGTATATAATTAAAAATAACTAAAATACAGATACTGACAAACATATAATGTTCTACTATCAAATTAAAAAAAATATTAACAAATAAATTTTTAACTAATCATGACTCAATTCTCAGCTCAACTATGTTCCATCACCTTAGTGCCCCTACTCGGGTAACAAGTTTAACGCTACCCAACTCGGCGATTAAACACTCCTGTCGGAATTCCTATAAGCATTGGGTTCTATGCTGCATTAGTCTATTTCATGTGATAAAGAACCTTAGAATATGTTTAGATTAGATTGTGATGCTGTTCTAAAAATTATATCCAAGATTTATGATAAGGAGAGCGTGATAGACGATTAACGTAAGATCTCGAATTTTTGAAAAGTTAAATAATTAGTTATATATGAGTTATTATATTTGTTGAAATTTTATTTTTAAAAAAATTATTTTATTAAAAAAAATAAATAAAATTTTA
>NC_029787.2:7893869-7897961 GCF_000816755.2 Arachis ipaensis
AAAGTGGCCGAAGCATAGTTGTCAGAACCGAACCGGTGATCGAACCGGTCAAGTTATTGGGTCACTGGTTCAACCGTTGGGTCACTGGTTGAACCAATAGAACCGGTCGTACATAAATAAAAAATATAAAATAGTAAAAAATTGAATAAAGTGACAATTAGATCTTTAAAATTTTTGACTTCAGAGTTTATCCAGAGTTTCTGTTGTTTTGATTTCGTATGGAGATAGAATTTTGGTAATTTTATAATAATTAAATGTGAATTGGATAAGTAAATATTGGTTTGATTAATTATTGTTTGAGTTTGAATGAGTTTATGTTAAATTATTGTTGTTTGTTTGAGATTTTGATTTGGTTATGTATGAGCAGTCAATTGGGATGTTTTGATTGTTTTGGGAGTAAATGAAATTTTCAAAAGTTTTAAGAATTATATTAACTGATTTTGAATTATTAAAGAAATGATTTTTGCTGTTGGAATCAGTTTGATTTATTGGAAGCGACTTGAAAAGTGGTTTTTCTTGATTTGCGAGTTAAACTGATATTGAATAAGCTGAGAAAGTGTGGAAGGCTGAGTAGGAGATGTATGAGGCTGAAATGATGCCGATTAATTGAAATGATGAATTGTTATTGAAATGTGATTGATGATTAAATGATTATGAGTTAATGAATGAATATGATAAATGGGGTATGAACGAGGATGATTAGTGATGGGTATGTTTAAGTTTTTTCTCTGTTATAAAGTGTGTCGGGCATCCCATGAGTGTTCGGGCACTATATCCCAAGAGTGTGGCGGGTACTATATCCCAAGAATGTGGGAGCACTTTACCCTGAGAAGTGTGCCAGACACTATATTCCATGAGTGTGTTAGACACTATATTCCAAGAGCGTGGCGGGCGCTATATCCTAAGAGTGTGGGAACACTTTATCCCAGGAAATGCGGCAGACACTATATCCCATGAGTGTGGAGGGCACTATATCCTAAGAGTGTGACGGGTACTATTTTCCAAGAGTGTGGATGCATGTTCAGAGAGACGATATCTGGGTTAGCTACCGAGTGTGTCAGATTCTGGCAAAGTAACCGACACACGAGCTCACGACCAGTAGAAAAAAGTATGCATCATATGCATTGTTTGTCTTCCTTGTTTATGCATGCTTTTTTGTGATATGTATTTTCTGTGATTGTGTGTGTGCGTTTCTTGACTTGTGATTTTCTTTGTATCTCTGGTTTGTTAAAGTTGTTTGTATTATGAGGTTTGCTGCCATTAGCTACCTGTTGAGGATTGCAAGTATGCTGTTATAGAATTCATGTGTAACATAATAAAATGAATATAACTATACACTCCGATCCTGCTAAGAACTCCCTAGTTCTTACCCTCCTATTGTCACCCCTTTCAGCTACAGGTGTGAAGGTTTAGTGCAAAGCTATAGGAGTATAGAAAATTACGTTTACAAGTTGAGTTGTTAGATTTTATTTTTCTCTCGTCATTTATTATTTTGGTTTTAGAGGGGTAGGACTTGTATTTAAGGATCTTTGAATAAGTCTATATATATATATATATTTGTGATTAAAAGGTTTAAAGTAAAGGTCTTTCGTTTTTTTAATTAAAATTCTGGTTCGTATTTGTAAATGGTCAATATTAAATAAAGATAGTATAAAGTAAACAAATTTAGAGATACGTAACGTCTAAACTTTTAATACGATCATGAGGTGGTAAAAATAAGGGTGTTACAATTAATGTTCTTATAGAGACTATTGATAAATTAAAAAACAAATACTTTCCAGTCTGCTATACCTATTTCTTAATTGAAAATAAAAGAAATGTATGGATTAACAAAGTTAGATTCCCACATTAACAATTTGTTGCATATTAGTCAATACTGACAACATTTTTTTTGTTATTAAGGGATGTAGCATGTATAGTAGCAATTACAGCACACGCTGAATGAATCCATATAATATTGAAGAAACTTGGCATTATCAAAGACAATGCAGCATCACGAAGTATATTGAGTTAATAAGAATGTTGGGGGCATTGATAATATTGTCTTGTAGTTGTTGATTATTTTGTGATTATTCCATTTTTAACATATAACAAAAAAATTATGAACAAAATTAATTCGACAAAAAATATTTGACAGAATTATTCAATAAATCATAATTCAGACATTCAGTAAATCACTAAATCCAGTATTATTAATAAAATTACACAGTATTATCAAAATTCAGCTAATTAGCAACTCAATTATTAACAACAGTAAAATCAGTAAAATTAATTTCAAGTCACAGTACTTACCAGCAGCGTGGAGGAAGAAAAGTGATTGCAACACCGGCAAACACACACACAGAGAGAGAGAGAGAGCTCGAACAGAGGAGACGACGACGGCCACAGAACTTCCACACGACGGCGAGGGAGCTTCCTACGACGGCAATAGAGGTTCCACACGCGACACTTGCAGGGCTGCGAGATTGGGGGCTATGGTTCTTTGTTCTTTCACTTTCCAATTTTTCCTTTTGTTTTCAGTTCCAGAGAGGAGAGGAGTGGGGCTAGGACTGCATTGGAAATTTAGGGTTTTCTTTTTTTTTTAAGGTGTGAAACGGTGCCATTTGGAAGGGTATACTAAACCAAAAACCCTTTAAAAAATTGGTCGATTTCGGTGATTCACCGATTAATCACCGGTTCGACCGGTTCTTTAATCAATTTTTTATTAGACGGTTTATAAATCTAATTGAATCGGTTTGGTGACTGATTTTCGATTAATCCAGTTGATTAGTCTAGTTCAGTTTTTAGAACTATGCTGGTGAGTGGTTATTTTTCTTTTTTTTTCTAGGAGTTGTTGAGATCTCATATTTTAATATATGAATAGATTTGTAGATACAATTAAAATTTTGCGCAAAAATTAATGTGACCATGTGAAAAAGTCAAACACACTGATAAAGTAAACTTAAATCTTGTGAACTTTTTTTATTTGAGCTCTATTTATTTTAGATCTAATTTTTATTTTTGGGACAACAATAAACATGGTAAAATTTCTCTGATTTATTTATTGTAATATTTGAATTCGCATCTTCATAAAATCAAGTTAATCAACAGTATCGTGCAACCTCTTCAAAAGTGAAAAATTTTAAATAAGTGAATCACACATGCATTGCGCAACAGAATGTAATAGCTTTGAATATTATATATATGTATTGTGTGGGACATGTGAGACCTCATGCAACAACGTGTTATGTTACTGAAAATAATACTAAAAACATGTTACCTTTAAATACTTTTTTATTTTATTTTTTCGGAAGGAAGATTCCGGCCGTAAAATAGATAAATAACACTTACAAATTACAGAAATATATTAGATATAAATTTAAAAAAAAATATATTTTTTATACTAAATTATAATTTAAGATCGAGTCTGCGCAAATTTTGATTATAATGAATCCTAATAAACAGAAACAAAATTATATTCGAGTCTCTTTTATTTTTAGATTTATATAATTAATAAGTGTTATAATACTGTGAGATATTTTTTTTTTGTTTTCTCTTTGAATAAATTAAATCCATTTATGATTTGAAAGTGATGACTTTAGGCTGCATTTTTTATTTTTAGTGTCTTTTATTTCTGAATTTTGAAAAAAATAGGAGATGAAAATAGAAAAATAGAATTTTTATTATTTTGATGATATCTTTTTTTACAAATTTTTAAAAATAAAAATATCAAAAATAAAAATACAAACTAAATGTATTATTGGTGATACAAATTAAGGATAAATAAACAAATGATTGAAATTGAATAAAATATAGAATAAATAAAATAAAAGAAATAAATTAAAATTAAATAGAACAAAATTATTCTATTTTTTATTCAATTTTTTTATATAATAAAAAAAATTTCACTCATCCTTATTTTTTATATCATTTTTAGGATTAAAATTGAATAAAAAAAATCACTATACCTTTTATTCAATTTTTAATAGAATAAGAGATCGGCTCACCCAATTTCACTTATTCCCATTATATAATTTCATCACAAAGTCAAAAATTATATTTTTACTCCCCTCATTTCTGTCTAACGGTTATTCTAATTTAAAAATATGTATA
>NC_029787.2:7898001-7899629 GCF_000816755.2 Arachis ipaensis
ATATATATATATCAAATTTAAAGCACATAATAAACTAAAGTAGTAGCACACATTGTAACAAGTATTTTAGAACACAAGTTCAAATCCTTTACAATTATATTTATGCAATTAGTACAACATACAACACACACAACTAAAGTTCTAAACTTCTAATAAACTTAAATTGAAATCCTCCAATATCTTCATCTTCCATAGCATCAATAACATCTTCATCATCTTCATCATCAAAATCATTATTTATCATTTTCTTTAAGCAACATTCTCAGACATTTGGTACGTAAATCAAGAATATCAAATAATCAAATTACCAAGGTTGTCCCTAAATAAACACTATGTCCCTAATTTGGTTATCAACTATATGTTGTTATTAACTGTTAATTTTCTATGTTATCCCTAAATAATAACTATGAACATTGAAATTGAACCATAATCAAAGCATTGTAATTTACTAACTGCCTAAATCTTCAAACTACATAAAAGACAATCAATAAAATTTAGAAAAAAATACCCAAATGGAACAAAACCACAACAGCTAGCAGCGAGCCTGTGATGATCGACAGAGAACCAGTATGAAACCGAGTAAGGATGCATCACAATTGTGCTTGTGTAGTACAGAGATGGAGTCACGATGTAGACCCAGAGAGTGAGGAATGGTGAGCAACAGCAAAGCACAATAGAGGTAAGAGAAGCAGGCCAACAATGGCAGCGCGGCGGAGTTATGCATGAATAGGGCACGAACAAAGCATGGCAACGCGACGGACTGCAGAATCACAGAGGACACAACAAACAGTGGCAATAAGACGAACGAGCCAGCGTGGTGGATGGCAGAGGCTCCTTGTGCATCAAAGCAAAACCCAACGATGGTAAGGAGAAGCAAAGCATTGTGAGGAGAGAGTAGAGAGCGACGTACGACTGTTCGGGGACAGAGGCAACCGACGGCGAATGGCGGCGAAAATTGAAGAGTGAGAAAACGACGGAGAGGGAGAGAACCAAGAGAAGAGTGATTAGGGATTTAGTCATTTAGGGTTACATGTTACTAGGTTAGCATAACATATAACGTTATTCTTTTTTTTGGGCCCAAATCACGTCATTTTTTGCTAAAACTGGCACCCAAAGCAAACTTGCAAACTCGCTCTCAAACTCGCGATTTTGACCGAGTTTACACGAGTCCAGCCGAGTCTACCTGAGTTTACTCAAAAACGAATTTGTGTCCGAGTTAACTCGATTTCATTATCTAAACTCGTAAACTCGTACGAGTTAACTCGAGAATTTGACAACAATGATGCCAACACTTCTTTCATGTGATTGATCCACACTACAATACTCACAATTAAAATTTTGAGACATACATATATATACCATCCTTGATAATTGTATGTCCTTAGCTTCTTGGATTTATTCATCATTATCTCGTCAGTGCAGGTTGGCTTTAATTAATTTGTTTGACGCCTTGTGTCATGAATAAAATTATATATAGGTGATAATATAGTTTATTTATTCTTTTACGTGTCTAAATCTGTCCAATAATTCAAAATTTTACTCGCAATATATATAGCATATGAATTGTAATTTAGACAAAATTTTCTCATAATATTAAGGAAAAACCTTTAAACACACCAATTAATTAA